>NC_073303.1:202380075-202472575 GCF_027595985.1 Sorex araneus
ACGTCTCTCGGGGTGGCTCTGGACTGTGCTCCGAGGCCTTCTGCGGGGGGACCCAGGCAGTCTCCCCGGGGCTCTCTGCACCGGACATCACCGTCTGGGTTCTCCCAACCCCTGGCATCTTGGGGGGGCGTCTGCTCCCGTCCAGGCAGGTGCCAGGGTTGCCTTTGGAGCCAGGCAGGCGACTGCCGGTGGGTCTGACCCGTGGTTGGCTCATCCCCCACAGGGCCTCGGGCAGCCGGAGCTGGTGAAGCCCAGGCAGAGCCGGGGGGGGGGGGGGGGTTCGGGGCTGCAGGCTGCCCTTTGCAGCTTTGGCAAGAGAACCCCCCGGCTGGCACCTGTGCACCAGGAGCCTGGGCGAGCTAAATAAACAGAGCACAGTGTGCGGGTCACGGCGTGGGGGCCACAGCGTGGGGGCCACAGAGTGGAGAGAGCACGCAGGCCGAGGCAGGGTGCTTGCCTGGCGCAGCCGACCCCGTTCACCCCTAGCACCGCCCGGAGTGCTCCAGGAGCAAAGACAGGAGGACTGAGCACTGCTGGGCGAGACCCTCCACGGTGTGGGCTCGTAGCTACGGGGCCCTGGGGACAGCACGGCACGGCTGGGAGCCCGTCACACAACGTGAGTTGTGATTTGTGTTCTGGCCCCTCGGCAGTTCCATTCATCAAGCCCTGTTGTCACTGGCCACACACACGCCAGAAGCCTGAAGCGGTCGATTAGCAGATTGGTGTTCAACCGTAAGGCGGTGCTTTTTCCTTGTTTACCAGATCAGCTGGACAAACAACTGTGCAAATTTCAGTTCAGTCTGTCTGGGGCCACCCAAGTGTGAGCCACCAGTGGTGCACGCTCTCCATATGACACCACGTGTGAGCCACTGGTGGTACACACTCTCCATACAACATCAAGTGTGACCCACTGGTGGTACATGCTCTCCATGACATCAAGTGTGAGCCACCAGTGGTACACACTCGCCATATAATACCAAGTGTGAGCCACTGGTGGTACGCACTCTCCATAGGACACCACATGTGAGCCACCAGTGGTACACACTCTCCATTAACACCAAGTGTGAGCCACCGGTGGTACACACTCTCTATATGACACTTGAGTGTGAGTCCCCAGTGTGTCTGCCCTGGTATGCGCATGTTTTTGGCAGCAGAGACTTCTCCGAGAGAGAGCCCGGGGGTCAGAGGTCTGAGGTGGAGGAGTGGAGAGGAGGCGGGGGGCGGGTCTCTGAGTCCCTGGACACCTCCCTCGCTGCTAGCCCAGTGGTGCAGCTCCTTGGTTCCTGGCCGTGTCCTGTCACTGCAGCCCCTGTGTGTGTCTCTGTCCCCAGTTTGCCTTCCTGGGACGTCCGTCGTGGGCCCTGGGGTTCCCTCCAGGCTGTGTGACTCACCCCGGTGACCTGCACAGCAGGCCTCGGCGGGCCCGAGCTCGCGTCTCCACGCTCTCTCTGCGGGACACAGCCCCGGTGGGGACTCGCTCCACCCTCGCCCCTGCGCTGGCTCGCCGGCTGCTCCAGGCTCCGGGAGGGTCGCGAAGCCGCGGGCTGTCCAAGGCAGCGTGGCGGCTGCCATCTGTCTCTCAGGATGAAGACGGCAAACACGACGTGGGCGGGGCTGGGTGTGTGGCGGTCAGTGATGCACAGGGGACAGCTGCCACACCGGCCACTTCCCCAGCGGCTGCCTTCAGGTCTGGCTCAGGCCAGCTTCCTCCAGAGCAGACCAGCGCGGGGACCGTCCTGGCCTCTGTGTCCGAGGGGCGGCTCAGGCAGGGCCAGCGGGCAGGGCCTGGGGCACATGGAGAAGCGTGGACGGTTTTCACCAGGATTCCGACTCTGTCTAGGTTATTTCTGCAACTTGGCCTGTGCCTCAAGCACACGACTCTCAGGACGGGGTGACTGTCCGGGGCAGTGCCTTCCAGGGGGAGGTAGGGGCTGGGGGCTTGGAAAGGGACCAAGGCGTTGACCTAACTCTTCTTTCTCTTTCTTTCTCTCTTTCTTTCTCTCTCTCTCTCTCTTTCTTTCTTTCTTTCTTTCTTTCTTTCTTTCTTTCTTTCTTTCTTTCTTTCTTTCTTTCTTTCTTTCTTTCTTCTTTCTTTCTTTCTTTCTTTCTTTCTTCTTTCTTCTTTCCTCCCCTCCCTCCCTCCCTCCTCCCTCCCTCCCCTCCCTCCCTCCCTCCCTCCCTTCTTTCTTTCTTTCTTTCTTTCTTTCTTTCTTTCTTTCTTTCTTTCTTTCTTTCTTTCTTTCTTTCTTTCTTTCTTTCTTTCTTTCTTTCCTTTCCTTCCTTCCTTCCTTCCTTCCTTCCTTCCTTCCTTCCTTCCTTCCTTTCTTTCTTTCTTTCTTTCTTTCTTTCTTTCTTTCTTTCTTTCTTTCTTTCTTTCTTTCTTTCTTTCTTTCTTCTTCTTTCCTCCCTCCCTCCCCCCCCTCCCTCCCTCCCTCCCCTCCTTTCTTTCTTTCTTTCTTTCTTTCTTTCTTTCTTTCTTTCTTTCTTTCTTTCTTTCTTTCTTTCTTTCTTTCTTTCTTTCTTTCTTTCTTTCTTTCTTTCTTTCCTTCCTTCCTTCCTTCCTTCCTTCCTTCCTTCCTTCCTTCCTTCCTTCCTTCCTTCCTTCTTTCTTTCTTTTCTTTCTTTTCTTTCTTTCTTTCTTTCTTTCTTTCTTTCTTTTCTTTCTTTCTTTCTTTCTCTCTCTCTCTCTCTCTCTCTCTCTCTTCTTTCTTTCTTTTCTTTCTTTCTTTCTTTCTTTCTTTCTTTCTTTCTTTCTTTCTTTCTTTCTTTCTTTCTTTCTTCAGTTACAAAGCTTTCATGTTTGAGTTCAGTCATACAATTATGAAACCCTCATCCCTCCACCAGTACACATTCTCCACCACCAATGTCCCCAGTATCCCCCCCACCCTAATGCCACTCCTCCCCCTGCTCCATGGCAGACAGCCTCCCCCATACTCTCTCTCTCCTTTTGGGCATTATGGTTTCCAATACAGACACCGAGAGGCCGTCACGTTTGGTCCTTTACCTACTCTCAGCACACATCTCCATCCCGAGCATCCCTCCAACCATCCTGACTCAGTGACCCCTTCTCCATCCCAGCTGCCTTCTCCCCCTTCTTCCAACTATGGCTGGGCTCCATCCTTGGCTCTGCATATGGTCCCCCGAGCACTACTAGCACTGGTCCCTGAGCACCACCCGAGAGTGACCCCCACACCAAATCCCCCCAACCCCAAACGGGCGATCCCGGCATCCCCCCCAGCAGGCACTAAAATGACCCAAGTGGAGTGTTGCAGCCTCGGGGGCATGGCGGGGAGTTTTCCTGATTGCTTAAAGAAGATGGATTTCCAGGGACAAGCTAAGAGGTCCTCCCCCCAGAAGCCCCCCCCCCCAAAAGGGGGCTGTTGAGCCAAGTCAGTGCGGGAGCCTCCGGGGAGTCCCGGCACAGCCAGAGGAGAGGAGAGTCGGCCTCGCCCGGCCCCCGGGGCTCGGAGCTGCGGGCACGGACCCTGCTCTGGTGAGGGGTCCCAGGGGTCTAGCTCCTCTTGGGGTGCACTGCAGGGCCCTGAGCCAAGCTGCTCGACTCCCTGTGCTGCTCGTGGGGCGGGAGGGAGCACTGCCCTGTTCTGTGCTGGAGCAACTCGGCAGAGCCCCCGGGGCCTCGTGCCAACGCCCTCCTGGGCACTCGCAGTTGCCTTTGGAAACATGTCTCATAGCGCTTTGATGGGGGGTCCGGGTCCTTTACCACTTCGGGCGTGGAAAAAGGAAACAACGCCACAGAAAAGATGGCAACGTTTCTGTGTGAACTGTCCTTCTCAGGGCCACAGGACTTTCTGATACTTGGGCGCCTAATAATCCCCCGGTAAAGAAACTCCTACCTGGAAATCACCACAGCACTGTCACTGTCGTCCCGTTGCTTATTGATCTGCTCGACCAGGCACCAGTAACGTCTCCATTGTGAGACTTGTTGTTACTGTTTCTGGCATACCGAATACGTAACGGGGAGCTTGCCAGGCTCTGCCGTGTGGGCGGGATACTCTCGGTTGCTTACCAGGCTCTCCGAGAGGGGCGGAGGAATCGAACCTGGGTCGGCTGCGTGCAAGGCAAACACCCTACCCGCTGGGCTATCACTCCAGTCCATTATTTCCTACCTGGAAATAAAAAATTAAATTAAAAAGAAATTCCTAGCTGTTTCCTGGTGATTGGCTGAGTTTGGAGGTGCCTGTGTGTACACTCGGCCTTTTGCACCCGCAGTGGGCGTGTCTTTGTGCAGACTGAGGTACTCGTGGAGCCGCCGCTGGCATTGAGGTTGCTGGGAGGGGGAGGAGACGGCTCTGAGGTGGTCCCCTGAGAGCTTCTTGGAGGCACGGCAGGGACAGGGACAGGCACGGTGACTCTGTGCCTTCTGGCGGACTAAGGACTTGTCACATGGTCTTTCTTTTTTGAGGGGGGCTCTCAGGGGGTGCTCGGGGGCCTGGGTCCATTCCAAGAGTCTCAGCCAATGGAGCTGGTGGTTTAATGGTGAGCCCTGGGATGGAGTTCAGGTCCCACGGTGCTGGGATGACCTGGGCCACCCCGGCAGTGCTCGGGGACTCTAAGGTAATACTGGTGGTGCTCAGGGGACTGCCGGGGGTGGGGGGCATGGGTGGGACTGAGGCAGACTTAGCTGCATGCACGGCCTGTGCTCCAACCTGGACTATCTCTCCGGCCCGTGTGTTCTCTCTTGTTCCTTCCAAAGAAGCTTCCGGAACGTATCGCCTAAGTTTGGACCAGATTTGTGTGTGAATCGCAAGTTCGAGGCTTTGGACATTTGAACACATTTATTCGCTCTCAGCAGCAAACCGACTGGCTTCCTGTGAATTCTGCGCCCTGGGATGATGAGCTAGAGGTCCTGCGGGGGTGGGGTTTTCCCTCTAGCTTCTCTTCCCACCTGGGCTGGGGTGAGTGAGCCCCTCTCCGGGCTGAAGCGCTGGGAAGGGCTTTGGGTGGGTCTGTGCCCCTCTCTGTCCCTCACTCCTCAGAACAGACTCATACTGGACTCCAGGGCGGGGGCTTGCTCCCAATTTCGAGTCACATCTTCGTGATTAAGCTGGCTTTAATGGTCTTTCTTCTGGATTGCTTGGTTTGACACTAAATTTGATCGATTTTTATCCGATTTTATATAACAAGTGTGGTTGTCTTATTTCTCTAACCAGATGATTAAAATACTTACAGAAGAGAATCCTATCTTCCGAAACTTCTACTCTACTCTTAATTGACTCGAAAATTCTGGACATTTAGTGAGTAATCAAATACTTATGGATGGATTAGGATGTGCTATCTTTAGAAGATTGGATTATTTCAGGTATTTCTTTCAATCGTTTTTTTCTTGGTCAATGTTGATGTGTTTGAAGAGATCCAGGGTTAATAACTACCTATCAGCTTTATTTTTGTATGACAAATACAATCCCTCTGGTGGACCTCACTTAGTGGCTCCAACAGTGGGGACTTTCCTGGTGCATCTGTTCTGAGACCTAGAAATTAACTTAATAGTGGTGGTGGTTAAGAGTCTCCTGTTTGGAAAGCTCCTTAGTCTCCCTGGAAGGAGCCTCTCCACAGACATTTAAGGAAATACAGATGCATTTAAGGAAGTGGTCACAAAGGGAAAACGGATAGTCTAAGGAACAGGAAACTAGTTATAACATGAGCATAAGGACCCCAAGTTTCTGTGCAGTCATAAGAAGAGTTTGATTCTGCTACTGAGTGAAAATTTATTTCCCCTGAGGTCTGGGGAGACGTGGGCTGGTCTGTGTCTTGTACATTCTTGCTTGAACTCTTTCCTCCATTCCTCTCAGTTCAGTGGTGTTTCCACTTCTATTTCTGGCTCTTCACTCACTTACATTGAATGGGCAATGACTTGTGTTCTGGGCCGTATAAAACTGGCGTCCATGCCTTCATCCCACTGGGTATTCTGGCTCAAAACTTAAAATGAAGAATTTTCATGAACTAACTCGCGTCCCTTGTGTGTCAATGCAGCGGTTCCGTCAAGAAATTCAGAAGTGTGATTTTTCTTTCGAGGCAGCTTCTACGTAATCAGCTGCCTTTCTTGGCCGTCCCTGGCCGGAAATGGTTCTTGTTTTCTCTCCATCTCAGTTTCTGGCTTCTAGAATCTATTCTGACTCTTGAGTAGACAAAGGCGGAAGCTGGGGCCATTCGTATGGGTTGTAGCCTATACGTGGGTGCTCATTAGTCAGGTATGTCTCTGCATATCAACTCATCTGGATTCATGATGTGTCTTCATGACTCCGCCCACCAATTATCTTTTATCTATGGAGGGGGAGGTGGCTGGGAAATGATAGAGGTCCCCAGCCTAATAGTGGGGGAGCAGACCAAGACAGCTGTTGCATTTCATGCTTCTGTGCCCATGTCCACTCACACAGTAAACCCAAAGTGGTGCCTGCTAACCTGAAGCAAACTTCCCAATATTGATGCTGGTGGCAAGGAAGGCTGACATTTATTATTACTATTTTTCCTCAGTGTTTGACATAGTTTCTGCAAAAGAATTCTTGTTGACATCTATAGACTTATCTTGACTCCTCTTGTGAGGGCGAAACTGATGCCACGGCAAACTGCAGTAACATTGAGTCTCAGCTAGGCCTCAGTTTCTGTTTCCCCAAAGCAGGACATGCAGTTCCTAGTAAACTCCCAGTTGAGTAATTTGCCAAGATAAGGAATTGAGCAGTTGGGTCTGCCCGGTCATGAAGGGTCACTGCACCCTCCTTAGAAACTGTTGCTAACCATTGCCTAATTGCTGACCATCATTGTAATAGGGCCAATGCTACGTTGTTCATCGATATGCTCGAGCGGGCATCAGGAATGTCTCCATCGTGAGACTTGTGGTTACTGTTTTTGGCATATCGAATATGCCACAGGGAGCCTGCCAGGCTCTGCCATGCGAGCAGGATACTCTCGGTAGCTTGCCGGGCTCTCCAAGAGGGACGGAGGAATCCAACCTGGGTCGGCCGCGTGCAAGGCAAATGCCCTACCCGCTGTGCTATCGCTCCACCAGCAATGCAAATCCTAGTATACATGTCTAAGGATTCATGGGCAAAATACTCCACAGGTACATGAACAGACAATTTAAACTGATTTTCAAATGACAGGTATTCTTTGTCCACACTGAAATTGCCAGACCGGAGGCCCCAACTTATCTGGCCTACTGTTATTTATAAAAAGAAACACAGAGCACCCCTTCCCTTCTAATGTGCACCCGAGGTAAGGCAAAGCCCTGGACCACGCCAGAGCACACGCGCATGCACACACACACACACACATACACACACACACACACACACACACACCACCCTCCGAGCCTGGTGGTGTTACCAACTGTGAAAGACTGTCAGATCCCTTTTCTACAGTAAGGGACACTCAGAGACATCTGTGAATCTTTATTAAACACAGAAGGGTACACAGAGCCCCACTGCCCACAGAGCTGTGTTGACACTAGCATCAATAGTAATAAGGACCCTTTACCCGCACAAGATATCCTCAATCAAGCTTTGCCAGAGAGGTAGGAGTTACTATCCCATTTTACAGATGAAGAAATTCAGACACAAAGTGGCTGAGAAACCGGAAGAAGAAGGGCTAACAAGTTAACAGAACCTGAAGTTCTCTTTCTACCTGCTTGGTCAAATTAAAATTCTAACCAGGAGAATGGAGTGGTCAAGAAAAGTAATGACACTTTTCTTTTCTTTCTTGATGCTAAAAATAGACCAGTATATAAATTGCTTCTTAACCCTGAACCCTGTAAAAACTGCCTGTGATTTGGAGTCGGGGTCCTTGTCAAGACTCCGCTGCCTTGGACGAGACTCGTACCCTAGCTCGGGCCAGCGCTGGCTCGGGCTAATAATCAAGTTCCTTTGCTTTTGCATTCTCGTGTGTGGACTTGGTCTCTCCGCCATTGGGGAGCGATTGGGGATCTGAAACTCGAGCACAACACTCTTGAGTTTAAAGGAAGGAACAGACCTGCAGCATTCCGGGGACTCTCACAGTGTTCACGACGTGGAAGCCCTGGCCCTGGGGAGAATGCAGCACGGAGGGTGGTGGTGGCACTTGGGTGTGAGGGACGAAGAGTGCTGAGTGGCTGAGAGAGGGAACAGAAGGTGCGCCAGACGTCCAAGTAACCCAAGATGCAAGGTGAAGGAAAACAAGTGAAAACATTCCCCGAAAAGTCCCCAAATCTACCCCTTGTCGATCTGGAGGCGTTGGGTAAAGCAGTCTTGCAAATTGCTCTTGTGGGTCTATATCCGGAGCATTCTTTGGCTGAAAATGTCAACTTTAGAGTTACTTGAAAGTCATGGAACATTAGCAGTGAAAGTTTAGTTAAAAATAGCCCGTGTTTACTACCGAGAGAGCTTCCCTTTTAAGGAGGATCCTCAAACTGTTTATAGCATCAGATTTCCTTTCACGCGAACGTTAAATCTTCAAAACGTTCACAAAAATATATTTAGAGGAAAAGAATCTATTGACTCCCGGGGTTTGTGGCTCTTTCGTAGGGGAGAACTGGTCAACCCCCAAAGCAACGCATCCTCCCGAAGTGATTGTATCAGCTCTGCTTCTGGGAATCTTGGATCACATTTCCCCCCCTAAATCAAATGGTGATGAGTATATTACCCCGGGCTCTTTGTTGGATGTGTCCCATTATTCCCTGTTCATAAGGCTGCTGACTCTCAAGGCTCAAGAGAGCCCCAGGTGTTCCCAACTGGACCTGAACCCAGCTGGTTAATCTCTGTAATTCAGGCGCAGGAAAGGAGCCCCATTAAATAATACCCTGCTGTCTTCAAAGAGCCTCTCAGCGCTACTTATTTTGGAGACATTAACTCATGCTTCTCTGCAGGTCCAGTGCTCCTCTTTCCTCCTGCCGGAGGCCCAGGTGGCGGAAGACTTTGGAGTCAGCTCAAGTTAAGGGGTCACGGCTAGGAATGTGAGCCACAACATTATTCTCCAGCTCTCGCCCTGACTCCAGGCAGGAGAACAGGGTGAGGAGAGCCCTCTCTGTGGCAGCCTCTGCAGAAGGAGAGGACCGGCTCGTGGGACGATGGGGAGGGTCCCTGGGGAGAATGCCCAGGCCTTGGCACGTGAAGAGCATCCGTCTGCTGTGGCTGGTTCATGGCGCTGCTTATTCCACAAAGCTTTTATGGACCCGCTTTGATGTCCACCCCCTGAGCCGGGCCAGCTGGTGTATCAAGACGAAACGAGCCTGCTGGCCCCAGAAGCTCAAAGTCTGGTGGGAGGAGCAGACGCGTGGGTGTAGCACGAGCGCTCAGGATGGTTTGCTACCGTTTTCCCAGGGTGTCTGTGCGCAGTTCTCAGGCGGGGAGACACCCGAAAGGATTCTGAAGGGTGGGGAAGAGGCCCGTGGGCCCGTGGGCCCGTGGGTCCGGTGAAGGGGGGTGAGCTGGAGCAAAGACGGAAGCCGTGAGGAACATGAGGGTCCCTGGGTTCCCGGCACATGGTGGGGATGAGGGGGGCTGTCTGGGGAGGCACCTCCACCCCCCACGCCACGTGGCAGCCATGGGAGGTGGTGCTGAGGTGCCCATGCAGGGGAGAGAAGAAGGGGTGAGGCCTGCGGCAGCCAGAAGGAGCCAGAGGAAGGGGGGCAGCGGGTTCTGGCTGGTGCCTCGGGCTCAGAGCAGAGCAGCTCCCGGGGGTGGGCGAGGCATCCTGGCTGTTGGGATCCCATCTGCTTCTGCCCAAGGGTGCGACCAGGGAGAAGTCTCTGCCCGTCGGCGGGGCTGCGGTCACCTTCACTGGTCTGTTGTGCCAAGGGTGCTGCGTGGAGACGGGCCGTGCAGGTCCCCCTGGAAGCCAGAAAGGAGACACACGGATCCGAAGGGAATGCTCGCCTCTCACTGAGCATGGTCCGTAGATACGGGCTGACCCTCCTGACAGGTGGTGGGCAGTGTCCCGTCAGACTGACCGGAGAAATCTAGGCCTGCTCCTCTTCCACATACGGAGGGCTCCGTCACGGGGGTCTCACCTGCCCTACGTGGCCTCTCTTCCCCGGGACTCGGTTTGTTTGTTGGGGGGGGCAGGGGAGTGTGAGGGGTGATCAGTGACAAGGCCTGGCCACCCAGGCCTTCAGGAACGGGGAGGATGGGCGGGCACAAACCGAGAGCACCAACTCCTTGCAAAGCAGCATCTCCGAGGGTGCAGGTGCCCGGAGTGCAGGTGGCCAGAGCACATTCGGCTGAGCCCCTCCAGGGACTTCTGGGGAGAGTCGCCCTGAGTGGCACTGCCGTCCTTGCCTCCGCCCCCGAGTGCTTGTCACCCTGGCGGTGGCCGTCCTCCTGTGCCCAGCATCAGGCACCGTGTGTTGGTGCTGTCAGTAACCCCGCCATGGGATGCCCTTCGCACCAGTGGGGCGGGTTCTTGTGGGGCCCAGTTCTTGCCCGTTAGTCTTCACTGTCCCCAAACTATCCCGTCCTTCCCTGCATCCCTGTGCCTCCAGCACAAAGACGACAGCCACGCTGGGACTGTTTGACGAGATGGTACGACGGGGAGGGTATTTGCCTTGCATGTGGCCAACCCAAGTTCGATTCCCAGCATCCCATATGGTTTCCCGAGCACTGCCAGGAGTAACCCCTGTGCATTGCTGGATGTGACCCAAAAACAAAAAAAAAATAAGACCAGCTTCCACAATTCTCGGGTCATGCTCCCCCGGGACCCTTTCTTCAAGGGACAGAAGCATCACTCCCCCGACTCAGGACCCACGGAGATGGTTCAGGGTCTCTCCGCCACCTCCCTTTTCCTCAGACGACACATATTCTGGGGACGAGTGTCAGGGCATCTATTCAAGGGCATTGGGCTTTGGTGGCGTCCACAGCCCCCGGCCCCCTGGCTGTCTGACCCACCAGCCACGCCCCTCCCTCCCGTCCTGCGTCGCTCGCTGCTACATATCACCCCTCAGCTCCTCTTCAGCACCGGGGATCTCGGACACCCCTCATTCCCACTTGTCCTACTGCCTCGGGCCCCGGGCAGGAAGGGGACCCTCACCTCCAGGGCTCTCAACTCCTGGGCCCCCATCGTTCCAGACTTCATCTTGGTAGCTGAATGGGCTGAGCTGTGGCTCCTTCTCAGAGACCTCGTGTGCCCCAGCACTTCCCGTCTCCGAGCAGAGAGATTTACCTTCCCCGCTTGGGAGCAGGAACAAATCTTTGCCCCTTCTTCTTTGCGCCGTAGCTCCATAGAAAGGGGGGCTGGGACATAAAGAAGTTGACATCTTGATTTCCAACTGAGGGCTCGTCTGGATGTCCTAAGACTTTGCAGGCGCAGCACGGGGAGGCTTGGGGGCTGGTGGGGGCACGTGGCGGGAGGGAGGGAGAAACCACACACTACACAGAACGTCAGTCGTGCAACCTTCCCGCACTCCTGGGTCCACCTACACCCACTCACCTGAGGAAGCGGGGCCCAACCCCCAAGGGGACGGGGTGGTGGTGTCTGGGCCTGGGGGTGTCTGAGCCAGGTGAAGTCGAGAGAGGAGGGCTGGGACCGGCAACGCTGAAGAAGAGGCACCGGGCTCCTCCCTCTCTGCGCACGAGCACCAGGAGGGGCCGAGTGAGGACACGGCGGGGAGAAGCCCCCGGGAGTCGGGAGAAGGAGCCGGACCAGGAACCGCCTGTGCTGGCACCTTTGCCGGGGCCTTCCCAGCCCACACACAGGGAGAGGCGCGTGCCAGCAGCCCGAACAGGGCGGGTACATGGTGGACACAAATGATTCCAAGGGGGGCCCCTGCAGGCAGAAGAGCAGAAGGTGAGGCCCCCAGGGAGCCACTGGCTTGGACCCTCGGCGGGGCTGGCTTTGGGCACCCTTCAGGGGAGCAGTTTGGGGAGAGCGACCCAATGACCCAGACTCAAAAGTGCGCAGGTTCGAGAGCGGCTGAGTGCCAGCTGCTTCCTCCGTGGGGCCTGGGCCCAGAGTCAAAGGCGTGGGGGGACTGAGGGCCGCAGGGACTTAGCCCCAGCAAGGTGGAGGGGATTTGTTTTTAGTATCTAATCATGGCCCTTCAACTGGTCCGACCATGTTTTTTTCTTTTTTTTTTAAACATTTTTCCTATTAAAGGACTATGATTTACAAAGGTATTCATAGTTGAGTTTTAGACATACACGATTCCAGCACCAAGCCCTGCACCCGTGTCAACTTCCCTCCACCAGTGTCCCCAGGTTCCTCCCATGCCCCCCACCCCCGGAGCCTGTCCTCTTGACAGGAAGCTCTCTAAGCTTGGTTGTTAAAGTTTGGGCCTCTGGATTTCAGTGTTTTTGACTCTGTGGAATGGGGGAAAAAAAAAAAGAAAGAGCACAAGTTCCATTGACTTTGTTTCATCTTTCTTTTATTCTATTTGTGTCCCCTGAGCCCATGAGTCTCTCTCTCTCTCTCTCTGTCTCTCTGTCTCTCTCTGTATGTCTCTCCCTTTCTCTCTCTCTCTTTCTTCCTCTCTATCTCTCTCTCTCTTAAAAAATTCAATAAAGATAAGGTAAAAGATAAAAATCAAAACAAATCTTTCGTCATTAGTCAGCTCTCGTGTTTCCATTCAGGTGCCATCGTCTACGGAGTTATTCACAGTGAGTTTCAGGCACGCGGTGTTCCAGCGTCAACGTCCCTCCACCAGTGTCCCCAGGCTCCCCCCCACCCCCGCCTGCCTCCGTGACAGCACATTTTCATGTTTGGTTGCTGTAGTTTGGATCTCGTGCTTTCAGTGCGGTTGGTTCTACGGTTTGGATCTATACCTCGGGGCACCAATCCCCAGGACACGAAAACATTCATTTAACAGTCACACCGTCACTCACTGCAGCATTTGGTACGGTAGCTAAGACATGGAACGGACCGAGGTGTCAGTGACAGATAGGTGGGTTCTGAAGGAGGTGTGCTGCGTATACACAAAGAAATACGGTTGGACAACATTGGGATGTCGTCGCTCTAATAGTCCCATAGAATACGACGCAGGTGAGTGTTCTATGCAGCTGCGAGGAATGATGAAATGATGCAGTTGGTTGCAACTGGAGTGGAACTGGAGGGTGTGTTTAGTGAGGTAAGTCAGAAGGACAAACACAGGCTGCTCTCACTGTGGTGTCTGGAATACCTGGACAACGCAAGGTCCTAAAGGGGGAAGACTGCATCTCTCCCGGCCCTAGGGCAGAGGAAGGAGAAGGGCAGGGACTGGGGGGAGTGTCAGAAGCGGCAGACAGGAAGTCAAGGGCTTCAGTGGAATGAAGGTGTGATGTATGTATAGACCCAAACCGTCACCTTTGGATGCAAAGAATGAGAGACACGATGACCGCGGGGCAGCGAGCCACCTCGACTCGGGGAGGCTCATTTATTCAGCCTTGCCACCTCTTCCACCAGGCGTGCTATTGCTCATGAGTGAGTGGGTATGCCAGGAGCAAAGGCTGTGAGACTCACGTAGCTGTGGCCTCAGGGTGATAAACAGTCGGCAAGTGCCTCCGACATGTCGCTGAGGTTGTGGTGACCTCCTGTCATGCCCTTGACGGCTGTTCCCTGCCCGACTATACATGTATAGACCCATTGTCTAAACCAAGCTGAACCTGTTTTACCCAGGGACTGTCCTGACCTCAGGGTTTATATTTAGGGGATAAATGTCCACGTCTGAATGTGGGGAAACTGGGGCACGTTAGACTGACAGGAAAAAGAAGCAAAGTAAAGGCAGTGGGAGGTCTCCACACGGGGAAACTCAGCATTTGGGAATTGGGTGGTTTGGGGCCACAATCACGATGCTGGGGACGGCTCCTGGTACCGGGGATCACTCCCGGGGGCACGCAGGGACTGTGCTGTGCTGAGATCACATCCAGGCCTCTTGCATGCGGAGTTTGCACTTGAGCTCTTTGTGACCTCCCTGCCTGGACATGCCAGGGACGGGGGAAGTGCTGGCTAGCGGTCCTCACCGTGTCTGCACAATCGGTACTGTCTCTGAGCTCACTCAGTCTTCGAAGAGGTTTCCTGAGGCTGTTGCACTTACAATTCCCATTCCACTGACAAGGCACAAAGAGGCGAAATCACTCACCCAGAACATAGAGACTGGCAGGAGAAGTGACAGGAACATAGAGACTGGCAGGAGAAGTGAGCCACGTCTCGGAGCACTCTGTGCTCCTGACCACTGAGCCACATTGCCCCGAGCAGGTGAACTCTCAGAATAATAGCCGGTTACTTGGTGGACCAGTGGGCTGAACAGAGAAAGGAGAGGGGTGACTTATGGGTAAAGGGGTGGGGGGAGAAAGAAAGAGAGAGGAAGAAACAAAAAAAACAGCAAGAAGAAAGGTAAGAAAGAGAGGAAGAAAAAAGGAAGGAAGGAAGAAAAAAGAGTGAAAAAGAAAGAGAGAAAGAAAGAAAAATAAGGAAAGAGAAAGAAGAGAAAGGAAAAGAGAGAAAGAAAAGAAATAAAAAAGAAAAAAGAGAAAGAAGAAAGGGAAGAAAGAAAGAAAAGAAAGGGAAGGAAAGAAGGAAGGAAAAAGGAAGGAAGGAAAGAAGGAAGGAAGGAAGGGAGGGAAGGGGGAGGGAAGGAGGAAGGGAGGGAGGGATGGAGGGAGGGAAGGAAGGAGGAAAGAAAAAGGGAGGGAGGGAGAGAGGGAAAGAGGAAGAAAGGAAGGGAGGGAAGGAGGAAGAGAAAGAGAAAGGGAGGGAGCGAGAGTGGGAGGGAGGAAGGGAAAGAGGAAAGAAAGAGGGAGGGAGGGAAAGAGGGAAGGAGGAAGGGAAGGAGGGAGGGAAGGAGGAAAGAAGGAGGAAGTGAGGAGAGTGGGAAGGAGGAAGAGAAGGAGGAAGGGAGGGGTGGAGGGAGGTAGGAAGGGAGGAAGAAAACTGTGGGATTTGTTTTCCGAATGGAGGAGCTGACCTTCCAAGAATAAAGGCCGTGACGGAGAGAAGAGAAGAGCTGCGCGTGGGTCAGCATCTAGACCCAGCTGCTCTTGAAACCACAAGGTCTAGTCCCTGAGCTCACACTCGAGCCAATGAAATCCCTTGCCTCAGTCGAGACAGGTTGGTACTTGCCCACGCACGGGGGAAGGGCGATGTCCGTGACCTCGGGTCTTGGTTCTGGTGAAGACAGGTAGAGGTGGTTATCGTGCCCTGGGCTTAGCCGGCCCTGCCTCGCTGACGCTGAGCTTCCTAGAGCTTCAGGAACAGCAGATGCTGAGACAGAGTGGTTCGGGACGGCGGAAACGCCCTCCTGCTCAGTGCTGAGTCAGGTGAAATCAAGACTTGGCAGAGGGGGGTGCTGGAGCGATGGCACAGCAGGGAGGGCGTTTGCCTTGTACGCGGTCGACCCTGGGTCCGATTCCCAGCATCCCATAGGGTCCCCTAAGCCCCGCCAGGAGTAATTCCTCAGTGAAGAGCCAGGAGTAACCCCCGAGCATCGCTGGGTGTGACCCCAAAAGCAAAACTAATAGTAATAATAATATAATAATGATAATAAGACTTGGCAGGACAAGCTCCGACAGAACTGCCCTGGAAGCGAGCCCGTTTGTGTTTGCCTCTGGTTCCGGGTGCCGCTGGTCACCCTTGGCGTTCTGCAGCTGGGGGACGCCCCGCCCTGAGTTGTGTCTCCGTGCCGTGAGAGAGCTGCCCCTGCGTGTCTGGCTCCGCGGTTCTGCTCTTCCCACAGGAGTCCCGGGAGTGCTGACGGCAGATCGCACCCAAGGCGAGTGTGACTTTGGTTTGCTTCGGCTCAGGCTGGGGAGAGGCTGTTTTTAGGAAGGTCACATTCACAGCACCAGATTTGGGGCCGGCCTCTCTGGGGGAGTTATCTTCCCACCTCGCCTCCGCCTCCGAGCGCTCCAGGCATAGCTGCGCACGGCCAAACAGCCTCTTGGCCCGTCCCCCGCACCCCTCCCCTCGTCCACACGCATCCAGGCAGTGTCTGTCTCCCGCCATCAGGGCGGAAGCCGGAAAACGTCTGGAACAAAAGCCAGAGTCTGGTTTTGAGTTCCCAAGCTGGACGCTGGGGTCTGCGGCTTGGAGACTCGCCCGCACGCGGAGGGGTCCTGATTTGGAAGGGCTGGGCTGCATCGCTTTGGAGTTGGTGAGAGTGTACGCAGGGCTGGGCCTGGGAGGGGGGAGTCAGCCTGAGTGCCTGAGAGGGGGCACAGAATGGAACGGGAAGCAGCATCTCCCCCTGCACCGTGGAAAACCAGGACTCAGTGCGGAGGCAACAGGACGGGCACGGAGCTGGAGGAGACGGCCCAGGTGAATCCGGCCCAGCCAGCCTCTTCTTACAGCTGACACCGCAAAGGGGCCAGAATTGAGCACTGCAGCTCGAGAAAGCTCCTGGAGGGGACCCAGGGGTCCTGGGAGCCAGCTGGGCAGAGTCTGAGCACAGGCCGTGGGGGGCCGGGGAGAGTCTAACTGGAGCGGCCAAAGGTTGTCCCAGGGACTCCCCGTCTCTGGGAAGAAACAGGACCCCAGGGGAGCCCGAAATGCAGAGAGGTGGGAGTCAGAAGGCCAAGTGTAAGAGACCATGGCCCCACCTCAGGGAGCCTGTCCCGAGCAGGGCCAGGAAGACAGACTCCAAGGGGCGGGAGGAATCTATGTCCGGAGAGCCCTTACCCCCAGCGGGCTGAGTTCTAAGTGGGAAGGATGGTTTTCCATGACTCGAGCTTTATTTCCCCCTTTCAATTTTAATGGAGGCGCCGAGCTTGACAGCGGCATTGATGATGGGGTCCGGGCGGACCCTGTTTCAATGCTACACTCCCCCAGAGTGTCTGCTTCCTCCCGTCTCTGCCTGGAGTTCCTCGGCCTCCTCCTCCCTCGTGGTCAGCTCAGTTCCGTAGACCAGTTCTCAGGACCTCTGGCCATTTCTTGTTTCCTCACGATGCTTCTTTAGCTGCCACATATGCAAGACGGTTCTGTGTCCGTCCCCTCCTGGCTGACGACACTAGCTCGGCCCACCTAGTTCCCTCCGCACAGTGAACTGTGGGATTCCATCTTTCCTTATGATGAAGTAGTACTCCGTGGTGTCAACATGGCACTGTGTGTTTCTCTGCCCTTGGACTCTTGGACTGGTTCCGGATCTGGGCTCTACTAGACTTTTAGCCAAGAATCCAGATGGACACTGGGCTGACTTTTGGAGAACAGACCGTTCCCTCCTGGACGCACCGAGTCCTCCTCTACGTGGCAGCTGCCCCCTACTACATAGCACATGGCTGTAGACTTCCCGGGGGAGCTCGATTCATGTGCCGAGGATATCTCAGTTTGACATGGGGCTCCCCTCCCTGGGTTCCCTACTTCGGGGCTGCCCCAGGCTGCATAATAACGGTGTGAATCCGGGATGTGGGCTGACAGGAATACTCTTTGGAGAAGCTCATTTCTCAGCTCTTGAGTTCTCAGCAGAAAATCATTTTCTTGAGTTAGTAGTTAGAGGGCTGGAGTGATAGCACAGCGGGTAGGGCGTTTGCCTTGTAGGCGGCTGACCCGGATTCAATTCCTCCGTCCCTCTCAGAGAGCCCGGCAAGTTACCGAGAGTACCTTGTCTGCATAGCAGAGCCTGGCAAGCTACCTGTGGCGTATTTGATATGCCAAAAACAGTAAGAACAAGTCTCACAATGGAGACGTTACTGGTGCCCGCTTGAGCAAATCAATGAACAACAGGATGACAGTGATACAGTGATCCAGTGACAATAGTTAGAGGAGTGACAGAGGTGACTTCTGTTCCCAAGACGTGGCCCTTGGGAAGTATCTCATATGACCCGTGTCTCTGGAAGGCCGGCAGCAGTATAGAAGTCATAGAGAAACTATGGTTCAGCTACACAATGGAATACTATGCAGCTGTTAAGAAAAATGAAAATGAAATCATGAAATTTGCTTAAAAGTGGATGGCCATGGATGTTCATGCTGAGTGAAATGAGTCAGGAAAGGGACAGATAGAATGACTACATTTATTCGTATATATATATATATTATATTATATATTGCACTGCACTGTCATCCTGTTGTTCATTGATTTGCTCGAGTGGGCACCAGTAACGTCTCCATTGTGAGACTTGTTACTGTTTTTGGCATACTGAATACACCATGAGGAGCTTGCCGGGCTCTGCCATGCGGGCGGGATACTCTAGGTAGCTTGCCGGGTTCTCTGAGAGGGACGGAGGAATCAACTCCGGGTTGGCCGCATGCAAGGCAAATATCCTACCCGCTGTGATATATATAGTATGAGATTAATATCCAGGCCCAGAAAAAACAGGGGCCAGGAGGATTGGTCAGTGGTTGGAAGCTTGCCACAAGTGTGTGTGGGGTGGAGGGCAGTTAGGATAGAGAAGGGACCAGTATGACAATAGTTGAAAATGATCACTCTGAACAAGAACTGAGTGTTGAAAGTAAGGACAGGGATATACATGATAATCTTTCAGTATCTGTACTGCAAAACATAATTCCCAAAAGGAGAGAGAGAGGGAGAGGGAGGGAGGGGAGGGAGAGAGAGAGAGAGAGAGAGAGAGAGAGAGAGAGAGAGAGAGAGAGGAGGGGGAGAGGGAGAAGAATATGGAGAGGGAGAGGGAGAGGGAGGGAGGGAGGGAGAGAAAGAGGGGAGGAGGAGAAGGATATGGAGAGGGAGAAGGAGATGGAGAGGGAGAGGGAAAGGGAGAGGGAGAGAGAGAGGGAGAGGGAGAGAGAGAGGGAGAGGGAGGGAGGGAGAGAGAGGGGAGAGGGGAGAGAAGGAGAGAGACAGAGACGGAGGGGGAGAGACGGAGAGAGGAAGAGAGAGAGAGACAGAGAGAGAGAGAGAGACTAAGTGTTTGCCATAAAGGCATGAGGTGGGTGCATGCCAGGGAGGGAAACTGAGGACTTTGGTGGTGGGAAATGTGCACTGGTGGCGGGATGGTGTGGGAACATGGTACGACTAAACCCTATCATGAGCAGCTTTGTGACTGCATCTCATGACGATTCAGTTAAGAAAGAAAGAAAGAAAGAAAGAAAGAAAGAAAGAAAGAAAGAAAGAAAGAAAGAAAGAAAGAAAGAAAGAAAGAAAGAAAGAAAGAAAGAAAGAAAGAAAGAAAGAAAGAAAGAAAGAAAGAAAACAGAGCAGTGAAGGAAGAAAGAAAACAGGCCCCCTGGTGAAGCCTAAGGGAAGCCTGGTGTGTCCTTGGCTCTCACTGTCTCTGTCAGGTCCGGGCTTAGTTTGGGGCCGGGACTGCTGCATTTGCAAGGGCTCAGCGTGCCACTCAGCCGGTGGCATTGGGTTTGCATTCCAGTGTCAGGGTCATTTGCTTCCGGGAGGGAGTCGCCACTGCCCAGAGTCATGCTAAAGGTGGCACTAAGACCCACTCCACGGCTTCAGCGTCTAATCTGGTTCAATCCGGACTGTCCAGGCCAGAACGGTCGGGCTTGCCAGGACCTGGAGACGGGGAGGTGGGGCCCTCCTCTGCCCTCCTCTGCGGAAAACATCTTCCTCTCGGTCCCTGAGCCGAGGCCGTCTGCTGCAGCCCCACAGACCCCCAGGGGCCAGCTGGACTAGTTCCCTCTTGGACTTGAGTTGCTCAGTCTTAACCGCCTATTAAAAGAAGATACAGCACGAGAGAAACAGGAACTTGCCTCTTATTGCTTTTATTAAATCTTATAAATTAGGCGCCAACAAGAACATGTGTGATGTTAATGACTCTTTAAAATCTGTAAGGCTGTGTCTCCTGGGGAGAAGAGCGATCAGCTTTGGCTCTTGTGCTGTAATGCTGCCATGGTTGTGTTTGGGTAAGCACCTTTTTGTAAAATTTATTTATTTATCTATTTATTTACTTTTAAAGTTTTTATTAGTGGATCACCATGAGGTACAGTAACAGACTTACAAAGTTTCATGCTTACATTTCATTTATACAGTGGTTGAGTGCCCATCCCTCCACCAGAGCCCATTTTCCACCACCAATGGTCCCAGCATCCCTCCCATCATCCCCACCCTGTCCTCCCCCCACCCCACCCCGCCTCTGTGGCAGGGCACTCCCTTTTGCTCTCTCTCTCCTTTTGGGTGTTGTGGTTTGCAGTAGAGGTCTATATAGTGGTCTTAATAGTGGCCATCATGTTCGGTCTATAGTCTACTTTCAGCCCGCATCTCCCATCCCGAGCAGGTCCTCCTAGCACCCTTTACTTGGTGGTCCCTTCTCTATCTGAATCTCTTGCCCGCACGCCTGGCTGTCTTCCCCGGGGGCCCTCGGAAGGGATGGGTTCCAGCTTCTCTCCATGCCCCTAGCAGAGCTCCCGGTGGCCGAAGACCACCGGAACCTAGCCACAGCCATGCTCAAGGCCCCTCTCCACACGTTCAGACAGGCCTCACGCATGAACGTACCGGCAGAGGAACCCAGGTGTGTGTGATCCCATCAACGGCCAACATCCCGAGACTTAAAAGAAAGCTCCCAGAATTGATATCTCTCAATATCTTACAACCTACTTCTCCCTCTGGGAGAAACTAGCAAGCTACTGAGAGCTTCCTGTCCACATGGGACAGCCTCGCAAGCTTCCCATGGTGTATCCATATGCTAAAGCTAGTAACCAGCTGGATCTCATTCCCCTGACCCTGAAAGAGCCTCCAATGCGGCATCATTGGGAAGGCCAAGTGGAGAGAGACTTCTAAAATCTCAGGGATAGGACGAATGGAGAGGTTACTGAGCCCACTGGAGAAATCGATGATCAACGGGATTTCATGATTCGTGATTCATGATTTGTGTGATTCTCTATCTGAGCTGCCTTTCCCCCCAGCATGCAAGGCCAGCTTCTAAGCTGTGGAGTACTCCTCCTGGTACTTATCTCTGCTGTTCTTGGGTATTAGTCTCCCCTTCTGTTACTTTATATTCCACAGATGAGTGCAATCTTTCTATGTCTGTTCCTCTCTTTCTGACTCGTTTCACTTAACATGATACTTTCCATGTTGATCCACCTATATGCAAATTTTACGACTTCATCTTTTCTAACAGCTGCATAGTATTCCATTGTGTAGATGTACCAAAGTTTCTTTAACCAGTCATCTGTTCTCACGCACTCAGTTTTTTTCCAGATTCTGGCTATTGTAAACAGTACTGCAATAGACATTTGAGTGCAGATGTCATTTCAACTATACTTTTTTGCATTACTGGGGTATATTCCCAGGAGTGGTATTGCTGGGTCAAATGGGAGCTCAATTTCTAATTTTTTGAGAAGCGACCATACTGTTTTCCAAAAGGGCCGCACCAGTCGGCATTCCCACCAGCAGTGTAGGAGGGTCCCTTTCTCCCCACATCCACGCCAACACCGGTTGCTTTTATTCTTTTGGATGTGGGCCAGTCTCTGTGGTGTGAGGTGGTATCTCATTGTTGTTTTAATCTGCATCTTCCTGATGATTAGTGATGAGGAGCATTTTTTCATGTGTCTCTTGGCCATTCAAATTTCTTCTTTGAGAAAGTTTCTGTTCATTTCAGCGTCCCATTTTCTGATGGAGTTGGATGTTTTTTTCTTGTAGAGTTCAACCAGTGCCTTGTAAATCCTTGATATCAACCCCTTATCAGATGGGTATTGGGTGAATATCCTTTCCCATTCTGTAGACCATCCTTGTATTCTGGTCACTGTATCTTTTGAGGTGCAGAAGCTTCTCAGTTTAAGATAGTCCCATTTGTTTATCTCTGTTTCCACTTGCTTGACCAATAGTATGTCACCTTTAAAGATATCTTTAGCTCCAGTGTCGTGGAGGGTTTTGCCGACCTTGTCTTCAATGTACCTGATGGATTCTGGTCTGATGTTGGTCTTTAAATCCATTTTGATCTGACTTACGTGCATGGTGTTAGGTAGAGGTCTGAGTCCATTTTTTGGCATGTAACTGTCCAGTTTTACCAGCACCATTTGTTAAAGAGGCTTTTCTTGTTCCACTTCACATTTCTTGCTCCCTTATCAAAGATTAGATGATCATATGTTTGAGGGTGTGTATCAGGATCAACCCTGTTCCATTTGTTTGCGGCTTTGCCTTTGTTCCAGTACCATGCTGCTTTAATTATTGTCACTGTCATCATTGTCATCTGATTGCTTGTCGATTTACTTGAGCGGGCACCAGTAACGTCTCTATTACCCTCGGCCCTGAGACTTTAGCAGCCTCTCCTCACTCGTCTTTCCCAACGATTGGAGGCTCTTTCAGGGTCAGGGGAATGAGACCTATCGTTACTGTTTTTGGCATTTCGAATACGGCACGGGTGGCTTGTCAGGCTCTGCCTGTGCGGGCAGGGTGCTCTTAGTAGCTTGCCGGACTCTCTGAGAAGTGTGTGTGTGTGTGTGTGTGTGTGTGTGTGTGTGTGTACTGCTATGATTTGTTGCCTACTGTCTGTTACCATTCCATCAAATATCATGTGATAATTATGGAAAGTGGGTAGGAAGTATCTTATAATGTGTCTGGAGCGTGACAGTGGTTGGGTAGTGGGGGTCGGCTGCCAGGGCCGGGTCCCTTGGGGCAGGGAGGGTTTTCACCCGCGCCCCTCTGGGGCACCCTGTGTGAAAACAGCCTGGCACACAGTCCCATTTTAATTATTACCGCTTTGTAACAGAGTTTGAGGTTGGGGAAGGTGATGCCTCCCATCTTCTTCCCAAGCACTGTGGGTAAGCATCTTTTAAGCAGTGGGTATAATTAGCTTCTCCCCTCCCTCCCCTCCCCTTTTAAGAACATAAATATCATTAGCATTTATGATCCAACCAAGGTGGCTCACAAACAGGAAACAGGATGGAAGATGGAAGGACTGCATGATTCTGAGTTACTATGACCTCACACACACTCACACGCTCGCACACACACTGCAGGAGCAGTCGGGCCTGCCTGGCCAGGGACAGTGCCCCAGTGCCCGTCTCTGTAACCCAAGTGTAACGGGAGTCTCCTTCGGTCCAAAGACTGAGAACAAGCCTGTGGAGTTATTATTGCACCGGCAGTTGTCTCTGAGCATCTTTTATGGAGGGTGTGCTCCCCAGAAGTGCTCCGAGGGCCCAGGCCCCCTCCTGCGTTTCTCAGCCCAGTTGTCTGGGCTGGCCAGTTCAGCTTTCCGTGCTGAGAGCCAGTAGGACTGGGGCCCACCAGACTCACAGCCGGGGTTGCCTGGGGCATGTGCAGTGCCTCGGGTCCAGTGCTTGGTCTCTCTGTCTGACCCCCTCCCTTGGCCTCCGCCAACATTCCTCAGCACGGCCAAGGAGGAGAGATGAGGACAGTCAGAGCCGGCGGAGGAGACTCCAGGCGCCAGGCCACATCGCCAGCCTCCTGCGTGTGTTCAGGGCTTTCGTCTTGGCGGCTTCTCTGCAGGAGCTGCTGCGGCGTCCCCCGTGGAAGATACGTTTTTGTTCTTGCCTTTTAGATGGCACAGTTTATATTTGGAGGCTTTGAAGGGAAGGAGGAAGAGGGAGAGAGAGAGACAGACAAACAGACAGACAGAGACAGAGACAGAACAGAGACAGAGAGACAGAGACAGAGAGAGACAAAGAGAGAGACAGAGAGAGACAGGCAGACAGAGAGACACAGAGACAGAGAGAGACAGAGACAGACAGACAGAACAGAGACAGAGACAGAACAGAGACAGAGAGACAGAGAGAGAAAGACAGAGACAGAGAGAGACAGAGAGAGACAGGCAGACAGAGAGACACAGAGACAGAGAGAGACAGAGACAGACAGACAGAACAGAGACAGAGACAGAACAGAGACAGAGAGACAGAGAGAGAAAGACAGAGACAGAGAGAGACAGAGAGAGACAGGCAGACAGAGAGACACAGAGACAGAGAGAGACAGAGACAGACAGACAGAGACAGAGACAGAACAGAGACAGAGAGACAGAGAGAGAAAGACAGAGACAGAGAGAGACAGAGAGAGACAGGCAGTCAGAGAGACACAGACAGAGATAGAGACAGACAGACAGAGACAGAGACAGAACAGAGACAGAGAGACAGGGAGAGAAAGACAGAGACAGAGAGAGGCAGAGAGAGACAGGCAGACAGAGAGAGACAGAGAGAGACAGGCAGACAGAGAGACACAGAGACAGAGAGAGACAGAGACAGACAGACAGAACAGAGACAGAGAGACAGAGAGAGAAAGACAGAGACAGAGAGAGACAGGCAGACAGAGAGACACAGAGACAGAGACAGAGAGAGACAGACAGACAGAGAGACACAGAGAGAGATGTGCTCAAGAGAGAACTGGGCTTCTCCAAGGATGGAGAGAGCCCTACACACCCCAGCATTAGACAAGAGAGCATGAAAGTCCCCATCTCAAGAGGGGAGATGCGGGCGACACCTGTGCTTGGGCACCACATGTGCTCGGCCACATGTGCTCGGGCAGCACCTGCGCGCCAAGATACGGTCATTGGGGCCCGCTTGGGCCTAGATGTGCGCCAGCTCTCACTCCCTCTCCAGCCCATTTTCTCCCGTGGGTGCGCCGGGACGTGCAGCCCAGGCTGAGAGGGACAGGCCAGGGGCTGTCGAGCTGCCTCTGGGCGCCTCAGCTGGTGAACGGACCCGCCGGGCGGCTACGCAGGGCCGGAGCTGCTTCCTCCTGCATGGAGGGCTGGAGTCTCAGGGAAGCTTGGCCCGGGGTCGTCGTATTCTCCTCCTTACAGAACATTATTGCTCCATTAATAATCTGCCTAGGATGTCTCTGGCGCAAGGCGGATCAGCTCCGTTGGAATCTCTAAATGTATCAAGCGAGTCAATCTTGCCCCAGTGAAGGAGAACGTCTTGGATTGAAGCCCCGTGACATCCATGTTGCTCACCCCCAAGTGCTCCAGGGGAGGGGCCGATAGAGCCTCAGGGAGGCGGCTGGTGCCACCTATACTGTGTCCGCAGAGCTCTCGGGGGGCTCCGGCCTGGCTCGGGTGCTCCCGAGTAGCTCCGGTGGGGTTGGCACGACACCCCGTCTTTCAGGCTGGGTCTCTCGACGGATACACCCCGCTCAGCCCCAGGCCCCCATGTCTTGTCCCAGATGTCGGCCTCCTCTCAGCACCTGCTCGCACAGGAGCCAGGAAGGACCCCGTTTCTGGAAGTGGTGTTCAGGAGCACGGCAGCGTGAGAGCTGGAGGTGGCTCCGCGCCTGGGTCCAAGTGTTCACCCTCATTAGGTGATGAAACCGGAGTGGATCTGGTCTCAGAGGCAGTGCTAACGCGGGCCCTCGCTCCTGGCTGACCAGCCCCGGGAAGGTGCCAACTGGCTCCCGCCCCGGGGGTTCAGAGCTCTGAACGACGGGCCCGTTAATCCAGACTGTGGCTCTTGAGGAAGTGGTCCTTGGCAGAGCACCTGCTCGGGTGAGCGCGGCCAGGTCTTTGGAGGGGACCTAGGAGGGAGCACCCGAGTCAGGCCGGAGCCCCCCGAGAGCTCTGCGGACACAGTATAGGTGGCACCAGCCGCCTCCCTGAGGCTCTATCGGGCCCCTCCCCCGGAGCACTTGGGGGTGAGCAACATGGATGTCACGGGGCTTCAATCCGAGACTTTCTCCTTCACTGGGGCAAGATTGACTCGCTTATACATTTAGAGATTCCAACGGAGCTGATCCGCCTTGCGCCAGAGACATCCTAGGAAGATTATTAATGGAGCAATAATGTTCTGTAAGGAGGAGAATACGCAGACGGAGAAATCATAGTTGAAATCCAGAGGAAAGCAGGCAGAACTTACCAAGGCTGTGGTTGTGTGTGTGTGTGTGTGTGTGTGTGTCTGTGTGTGTGTCTGTGTGTGTGTGTGTTGGGGTGCAGGGTGAAGGTGAGCATGTAGTTCATTCTAGACAGACCAGTCTAGGAAGAAGCCAGATGTTTTCCTTTATTTTTCAAAAAATCATGTAGAAGAGTTAATGCCCACTGCCCTCCCCTCTGCCCCCCTCTCCCCCACCCCCTTCCCTCAGGTAACCTGTTTCCTTGTCAGTGGGTTTATTTTCACTCCGCTTTGTCCATTAATCAATTTTATTTCCTTATGTTGCACACATGGCTGAAAATCCAATATTTGTCTTTCCCCTTCCGACTTTGCTTTTCATCGTCCTCCTCCGGTTTCTTCCACTTTGCTAAAAGAAGACAAAATTTCTTTCCCCCATGGTGTAGATACACTGTGTCTACACAATCCGTCTCATAGGCACTTTGGGGTTCCCGCATCCTAGCCAGCGTAATAAAGTTGCAGTGAGCACCAGGGCGGACAGAACTCTTTAATGATTTCCTGCTCTCTGGAGAGAGCCCCGGGTTAGAGCTGCTCGTTGCCCGGGGATACGGCAGTTCTAGCTTCAGCTTTCCGAAGAGGCGCCGTATTGATTTTGAAGGAGGCTGTGCTAACGCAAAGTCCTTCCAACCAGCTCTGGGTCTTGCCCTTTTCTCTACACTCTCAACAACACGCATAGTGCTGGTCTCACAGGCAAAAGACGGCAAACACTGGAGCTCTTACTTAAGGCGACATTTATTTTTTTTTTTATTTTTATTTATTTATTTATTTTTGCTTTTTGGGTCACAACCCAGCGATGCTCAGGGGTTACTCCTGGCTTTACACTCAGGAATTACTCTTGGCGGTGCTCGGGGGACCATATGGGATGCTGGGGATCAAACCCGGGTTGGCCGCGTGCAAGGCAAACGCCCTACCCTCGGTGCTATCGCTCCGGCCCCTTAAGGTGACATTTAGCACGAGTGACTCACTGGAAACGCATAGGAAGGTAACGAAGTCGGCCCCATTCTGGAGTCGGAACTCAGGGAGCTGCCGGTGTGAAAGCCAAAAGCCGCACCCAGGGAGACTCGGCGACTCGGCGATTCATCTGCAGAAGCACCAGGACCTGAACTGACGTGGAGAGAGGAGTCGGATGATGAGACACGGGAGGGTGGGGGGAGGAGAGCAGGGGTGGGGAGGAGTTCTGGGTGGGATGCCAAGTTGTCCTTTGAGGGTCCGAGAGGGGGGCCAGCCAGGAGTCTCGGGGCTCCCAGGCCTTCAGAGTTGACCTGGCTGACTTTGAGTTACGGGTGGGCCACGCAGTGGAGATGAGTAGGCGCCACGCCCGGGGCGCCTCAGAACTCCGTGCAGTTCACGCTGCTCATCCAAGTCTAGGAATCAGAAGAACCTCCACGCTCACCCACGCTGCAGTGCCGGGTGAGAATCGCGCACTGTGTCGGGTCAGAAGCAAACGCACAAGCGTGACGGCCCGACCCTGGGAACACAGACGTACAAAGGCGATTGGGAGAAGGAGAAAAACGAGCAGGAATCACCCGAAGGAATCTGCTGCCTGCAGAGCGTCCAGGTGAGGATGCGAAAGGAGTGAGACGAGGAGGGAGACGACCTCTGAAATGCCTCGGGAGGCTGCGGCCAGAGTGGGGACGGACGGAAGGCCAGGGAGTCTGGTGCCATTTGTCCCCGGTGATCCCTGAAAGAACAGCTTCCGGGGAAAGGAGGATGTGGGAGAGCACTGTAGGGCGAGCGGGACCCCGGGTTAGCTGGTCTCTCCATCGTCACTGGGGGGGGGGGTGCACAGAGCAGTGTCTAAGGGCAGGAGCCACCTGTCTGTCCTTGATGGGGGAGGAACAGGTGCCTTGGTTTGATCGGGGCTCCTTCAAGCGCTAGGGCAGCCCCCCCCCCCCCCCCCCCCCCCGTGCCCTCTCAGTGAGGCAGATGGGGCAGGCCCCGCCCAAGGCAGTGGCAGTAAATCTCCTGGGAGGTGATAGCCCTGACTGCATGTGACAGACCCTGAGGAGGCTGGGCCAACCCCCGCCCCTCCCAACCCCCTCGGCAACCTCCCTAGCAACGGGCTCTGACCTAGGCAGAAGCCCCCGTGGGGCAGGTTGGGGAAACCCTGTAAAGGCCACCCTGGACACAGGAAGGGCATATGCTGCCCCAGCCCATGTGCTGTTGGCACCCACATGGCCGAGCACATGTGGTGCCCGAGCACGTGTCGCCCAAATCTCCCACCTTGTGAGATGTGGACGGTCATGCTTCCCCGTCTGGGGTGTGTGTAGGGCTCTCTCCGCCCTTGGGGAAGCCCCGGCTCTCTCTCCACTCTCTCTCCCACCCTCTCTCCCTCCTTCCCTTCAGAGCCTCCAAATAAAAACTGTATTTTCCCTGCCCGTCCACTCCTGAAATTCCTTTCTGCGAGGCGAGACAAGAACCCAGTACCCCTGGGTCCGGGGTGGCAGGGGCAGATCAGGAGAAAGTGACCGTCTCTCTCCTCCCGGCTGCACATGAGCCCCCCCGTGGGGCCCACCGACACCACCAGGAAGGGGGAGGGGCTGAGACCCGGCTTCTGGGAGGGGGGACTCATTCTCCAGTTCCCAGGAGGCTGCAGGAATTCGGAATTACACGTGGCTAATTCCTAATTCTTGCCTTCATTAGGCAAGGAGACCCAGTCCCATGGCCTGCTCGGGCTGGGAGTGGAGGGGCACAGGGGTGGGGCCTCCTGGCCCCTGGGCCCCCAGCAGGGTGTGGGGGACACTGGCTGAGCTCAGGATGGCCGCTTCGTGTTTCTGAGTAGGAGGGGAGCAGCGCTAAGGGCCGAGTCCTTCACTGACCACCAGGTCAGCCAAGACAAAAATCCCTTTTCTGCTGACTGGCTCACAGGTGACCAGCACAAACAGAAATCTGCTGAGTGCGGGCTGGACAGAGCTCACCTGAAAACAGCTTTTTGTTTAGCAGGGCCTGAGGGAAGGGCATGTTTTTCCACAGGAGTTTGTGAGGTTTTAAGCAACCTGAAAGCTTCAGATAATCAGGTTATTATTATTATTATTATTATTATTATTATTATTTTCACTTCCTTCCCTGTTCTCTGCCCCCCAGGGTTGGAGAGTGAGGAGAAAAAGAGAACACACATGATTAGCTGCATTTAGAAGTTTATTTAAAAGGTTCAAGCTTGTGTCCCACCGGGTTGGGAATATTTGCAGCTCCCTCTTTTTGCATTATGAGACATTTGCACAAATGTGCTCGCTTCGCCAGCGTTGTCTTGTTCTTAAACATCGATCAGTTTGGGCTGATGCCTGTGCGGGCCTGGGGTCTGGGGTCAGAACATGAATGAAATGGGGTTCCTCCCCTCACACACAGGTCCAGGGCCTCAGACCGTTCGCCGGAGAGATCAGCACTGACAAGGCCACCTCAGCTGGGCTGGAGGCGCCCGGGCGAGCAGTCGGCCGGTCCAAACCCACCTGGCCAGAGACCCCACACACGCGCCCCGAGGGGCTGGGCAGAGGCCGAGCTGCGGAGTGCCAGCCTCCTGCTTTCCCACTTTGTGTCGTGCCAGTGTCAAGGCCTCGAGGTCAGCCGACTGGACGCAGGAGGCAGGCAAGCCCTCGTCCCCAGAACTGTCTTGGCCAAGGACGGGCACGGGGAGGTGGGCCCGTTACCACCCTGGCCATTGAATGGCCCCTTCCTTGCCCGCTAACCCCTCTGCAAGCATCTTCATCATGCCCGGCTCTTACTAAAGGCCCTTTCTCCTCTCAAGGCCCGCGCCAGCACTAGATGCCGGGGTTCCCTCCGGTTCCATCAGCGAGGCTGAGTGTCACCCCCTCAGACCCTCCAGGCAGGTAACGGCAGTTGGCCGGGGAAGATGCAGAGATGCTTCAGTGACCGGGGTGCGGGCTCTTGTCACCCACCCCGGCGGAGGGAGCACCAGGCGGGGGCTGGGCTGAGCTCTCCTTGGAGTGGCTCGGGTCCCACGTGGCCCCCTTGAGCTCTGCTCTGCCATGTGTTTGTCTCACGTGGTCACCATCGTCCCGGGCAAGGGCAGAGTCACTCAGGGGGGACGTGGGTGAGGCCAGAGGGTTGGCTTGCGGGGAGCCCGGGCGTGGAAGCAGAGGTCGCCTGAGGGTGCTGCCCATCCTGGCCAGGCTCTGGGGGTGGGTCTGATGTCTGTGGGCCCCACGGGTGACTTATGTGAAGTGGGGAGGAGAGAGACGTCACTTTCTCCCCAACAGCCTCTGCCACCCGGGACCCAGGGGTGGAACCCAGGGTTACTGGGTTCTTGTCTCGCCTCGCAGAAAAGAATTTCAGGAGACGGGCAGTGAATTAAATAGATTTTATTTGGAGGATTTTTTAAGGTGTGGAGGGGGAGAGAGTGAGACAGAGGGCGAGGGGGATAGACAGAGAGAGAGAGAGAGAGAGAGAGGAGAGGAGAGAGAGGAGAGGAGAGGGGAGAGAGAGAAAGAGAGAGAGATGCATTCAAGAGAGAACGCGGGCTCCTCCAAGGGCAGAGAGAGCCCCTATACACATCCTCTCATTACACAGGAAAGCATGAAAATCCACATCTCAAGGGGGGAGATGTGGGTGACACATGTGCTCAGGCACCACATGTGCTCGGCCATGTGGGCACAAGCAGCACATGGGCTCGGGCAGCACATGCACGCCCTTCCTTTGTTCAAGGGGGCTTTTATAGTGTTTCTCCAACCTGCCCCCATGTGGGGCTTCTACCCAGGTAAGAGTCCGTTGCCAAGGAGGTTACCAGGGAGGTTGGGAGTGGTGACGGTCTTCTTCAGGACGAATCACTAAAACTAATCAGGTTTAGGGAGAGGGAGGTCCGAGGGAATTTGAGGAATTACCTTCATGGGGAGGGGTCCAATCTCCTCAGGGTCCACTTCTCAGGGTCTTATCCATACCCACAAAGTGCATCAGCCTTGGAATTCTCCTCCCAGAAGTTTTGCTGACCCATTTCATGGCCCAGGGCCTTTCCCTGTCTACCTGCCTACATCAGGTCCTCACTCTCCCAGCCCTGGGTCTGAAGCCGGGCCAGCACATGGGCCCTTATGTGGCTCCATCTCAGAAATGGTGGTAAGACAGATCTAGAAACAGGAATCATTAAAAAAATTTTTTTGAATCACCATCACGGTGATAGGCACAGTTATAGAGTTGTTCATGACTGAGTTTCGGTCAAAAAATGTTCCACCACCCACCCTTTCACCTGGGTACATTTCTCACCACCAATGTCCCCAGTTTCCCTCCTGCCACCCCTTCAGCCAGCCTCTATGGCAGACAGTTTCCTTCTCCCTTCCTTCTTTCTCTCTCTCTCTTAGTTTTCTTTTAGGCACTGTGGTTTGCAAAGTTACTGCTACTGAGAGTGTACCATGCCTAGCACTTTACCTCCTTTCAGCACTCGGGGTCTGTCCAGCATGCCATCTGCAGCTGGCATTGTCATCCCTCCCCTTTGTGGAAAGCTTCCTCCTGGCCCTTGTTCCTACCATATCGACTTTGGGGATTATTCACGTTATTATTATTATTATTTTTAATATCCTGCAAATGAGTGAAATCATTCTGTTTGTCCTTCTCCCTCTGATCCATTTCATTTGGCCTGACTTCAAATTTCATGACTTTATTTTTCCAAACAGCTGCGTTGTGTTCCATTGTGTAGATGTATGTAGTTTCATTATCCCGTCGTATCCCGTCGTCAGTTCTCCGGTGTTCAGGTTTTCTCCAGATTCTGGCTATTGTGAATAGTGCTGCAGTGAACACAGGAGTGCCGAAGGCTTTTCTGAGTTGTGTTTGGGGCCCCCAGGCTATACTCCAAGGTGAGTACTGCTGGGTCATAGGCAAGCCCAATTTTTAGCTTTTTGGGGAATGTCCATGGTGTTTTCCAGAAAGGTTGGACCAGTCGGCATTCACACCAGCAGTGGTTGGTCTTTTTGGTGTGTGCCAGTCTCCGTGGTATGAGATGACATCTCACTGTTGTTTTGAGTTGCATCTCCCTGATGATTAGTAATGGAGAGCACTTTTTCACGTGCCTTTTGGCCATTCGTATTTCTTCTTTGGGAAAGTTTCTGTTCATTTCTTTTCCTTGTTTTGTTTTGATGGGGTTGCATGTTTTTTTTTCTTTCTTTCTTTTTTTTTAAAAAAATTTCTACCAGTGCCTTATATATCTTGGATATTAATGCCTTACCAGCTGAGTGTTGGGTAAATATTTTTTTTCCATCCTGTGGGCTGCCTTCATATCCCGGTCACCATTTCTGTTGAAGTCCAGATGCTACTTTAGTTTAACCTCGTCCCAATTTGTTCATCTTTGCTTCCACTTGCTTGGTCAGTGGTCTTCTTCCTAACACCATGCACAAAACTCAAAATGAATTAAAGACCTCGATATCAGACCTGAATCCGTAAGGTACACAGAGGAAGATGCAGATAGAACTTTCCATGACATCGATGCTAAAGGCATCTTCAAGGAATCTTTTTTTAAGAATTGGATGCTGAAAGATTTCTCCGTGTAGTTGCTAGAGGAAGTCTCATTTACTGAGGCCGTCTGCTTCGAGGGGAACCCCAGAGGCGGAGATGGAGGAAAATATCGAACAAAAGCACCTTAAGACCTTGGTGACCGTGGTCACCTGCAGTCCGGCTGGGCCTCCTTGGGGACACGAGGCAGGAGGAGGAGGCCGTCACACCTTACTTTCTCCATGACTTTATGAGGCTGTCCCAGGATGTAGACACAGAGCTGAGCTGCTCCTCACCCCCAGGGAAGTGCGATCTCTGGGCTAGCCAGCCCTAGAGGAGGGGGCTCAGGGTACCAGAAACAAGCAGAATTGCCACGTCTTCCTGCGACGGGCCTGAGGCTCCCGGGGTACAGAGGACACTCGGCTCTGCCAAAGCTCTCGTGGGGATGAGCAGGTCGCCCGTCCTGCTGAGCCCCACGTTTCTCCCCCCAGGGGACTGCTTTTCCTTCTCAAGGGCGGCCCCCTGGGAGAGGACAGGAGAAGCCTCTGCCTTCCAGCCCATGGTGAGGTAGGGGAATGGATCACCAGAGTCGACGCCCCCGAGCCTGCTGGAGTCAGGGCAGAGACGGTGTCGGCTGGCCCCGGCCAGGGCCACGGGGGAGAGGGGCTGGGGCCCGGCCACCCCGGAGCTCTCGAGCTAGCCAGCTCTGTCCAGAGTCTGCGGAAGGGTCGGGGCTCCTGCGTCCCAGAGAAACTTGCCATGACTGCAGGACTAGAGTTGGCCTGTCCAGAGAGTTGGGCATGGGTGAGGGCTGTCGGGCCTGCTCAGCTCCATGTCCAGAGAGCCGGGCAGGGGTGAGGGCTGGCGGGTCTGCTCAGCCCTGTCCAGAAAGCCAGACAGGGTTAAGGGCTGATGGGCTTTTCTCGGCCCTGTCCAGAGAGCCGGGCAGGGGTGAGGGCTGGCGGGCCTGCTCAGCCCGTTCCAGAGAGTCGGGAAGGGGTGAGAGCTGGAGGGCCTGCTCAGCCCTGTCCAGAGAGCCAGGCAGGGGTGAGAGCTGGCGGGGCTGCTCAGTTCCATGTCCAGAGTCGGGCAAGGGTGAGAGCTGGCAGGCCTGCTCAGCTCCATGTCCAGAGAGCCGGGCAGGGGTGAGAGCTGGCAGGCCTGCTAAGCCTGTTCCAGAGAGCCGGGCAGGGGTGAGGGCTGGCGGGCCTGCTCAGTCCTGTCCAGAGAGCCAGGCAGGGGCGAGTGCTGGCGGGTCTGCTCAGCCCTGTCCAGAGAGCCGGGCAGGGGTGAGGCTGCCCTGCTAGTCTAACGCCTAGGGGAGCCCCAATTTAGATAGCTCCGTTCGAGTTTCTGTTTCCTGGGCCTTGCTCAGGGCTTACCCCTGGCAGGGCGTGGGTGACCACGTGCCCAGACGTGGGTCAGCCATGCACCAGACAAGCGCCCCGCGCACTAGACCGCCCATCTCTCCAGCCACTAAACCCCGATGTAGCAAAGGGGCGGCAGGCCCAGCTGCTGACCGCGGTTGGCCAGCAAGCCGTGGGCCTCCCCGCACAGGGGCACTGCAAGCCCGGGCAGCGCTGTTGCAGGCCACACTGGGCCGGGCCGAGGGGACGGCATGGACACAACCTCACCCGGGAGACACTGGGCGTCTCCTGCCCTCCGGGCTGCTCGCTGGGCGCTGGGCCAGATTCTGACCCCAGCTGACCTGTCCTCGCCCAAGCCCAGTCCTCAGGTGCCAGCTGCTTCATGTGTTCCCCGACATGGATCTGCTCGCCACATGAAGACCGCGGACACGTGTAGTTTGACTCAGACTCTCCTCGGGCTGCTTCTCACGACGCTCTCACCGACGTGCCCAAGGCTCCTAAGAGCTGCAGTGCACTCTCCTCCACTGCGTGCTCCCGCTGGCGCTGTCATCTGGAGGCCAGGGGAAGTGGGACTCAGGCCCCCTGAGGGTTACATGGATGCTATTGAGTCTTTCCAAGTGAGCACTCGAGCCCCCCGAGCCCCCTTCCTTAGGCCATCAGAGAAGACTTTGAATATGGACACTCTGCCCCTTCAACACGCCCCTCGGGGCTGCAGAGAGGGGTGGGGAGCACTTGCCTGGCACACGGCTGATGGAGGTTGTGCCCCCGACGGCACAGAGAGCCCCAGCACCACAGCCGTGATCCCCGAGCACCACCAGCAGTGGCCCCCAGGAGACCCCCAACCCTGCAGATAAACAGCCCTACACTCGAGCCACGGCAGGGAGGAGCTGTCCAGCAAGCAGGCCAGGATGGCCGCGTCCTCTGGTCCCACAGGCCGTGACCATGTCCGGCGTCTCTGAGAAGAGAGTTACAGGCCAGGGAGCCCCCAGAGGCCTCAGTCTTCACCCCGAACTCCCAGGAGGCTCTGCAAATGGGGGTTCGGGGTCCCGGGTCAGAGGAAACTCAGCTGAGGCTGGTGACTGCTCATGTGAACAGCAAGTGTAGCAGGAGCAGTTTCTGTGTCTCCAGGGGCGGAGGAGGCTCGGGGGCGAGGGCATAGCACAGCAGAGCCCAGAGTCTGCCGCGCCGGACCCCAGAGCCCGGGGCTTGGGCTCCCCCCACCCCCACCATCTCAGCGACCCCTCCTCCTCCTCCTCCTCCTCCTCCTCCTCCTCCTCCTCTCTCTTCCTCCTCCCTCCTCCTTTTCCTACTCCTTCCTCTTCCTCCTCTCTTCTTCCTCCTCCTCCTCCTCCTCCTCCTCCTCCTCCTCCTCCTCCTCCTCCTCCTCCTCCTCCTCCTCCTCCTCCTCTCCCTCCACACGGCAGACAAACCCATCTGGAAGCTTCTGCCGTGTGAAGCAGGGGCAGTCTCCCCTCCTGGTTGCTCCATGGAGGCAGCCAGCCAGGCCTTGGAGGGAGCGGAAGCCCAGTCACGGACGTGCGGCTACTGTCTGCTGACAGCGCCGTGTCAATGGGCAGTGTCGGCCACGGGCTCCGAGAAGGCCCTGGGCCAGAGGCTCCAGGTTCTGTCCTCAAAGCTACCGCAGGCTGCCGGCAGGTGCAGGCTGACAAGGCAGCACTGACGGGGCACCAGGGACCAGAGTCAGGGGCGGGCGAGTCCCTCCTCACCATTAACGATGGTCACTCCCCAGGGCAGCCTCTGCAGGGACGGTCATGGCCCTGACGGCACCCGGCGTCCACCCAGGCCCACCTTAGAGCAGGGGCGCGGACGTGTCCTCAACGTGCTTGTGGGCGCGCCCTGCAGTGAGGACCGTCTCCAGGACGGGGTCACCACCAACGATCCAATCCAGAGGCGGACACCATGTAGAATTTCTTTTTATTTATTTTTGCACAGATCAAGAGGAAAAAAATTTTTTTAAAGGGAAATTTTAAAGTTTGGGGAATAAAAAAGTTTGATTGATGAAAGCTTGAGCTTTAATTTTCTCCCAGAAATAGCATTTCATTTCTTATGCATAAAAAAAAAAAGCAGCCTTGAGAGCACTGGTGAGGATTGCAAACCAGAAGCTGTCAACAGGGATTGAACTCTGAAGTCAAGACAAGGAGAAAGGGGGAAAATGCACACGTCATTCTCATGGGAGCACCTGGGGACAGGGCTAGGGACGGGACCATCACACGATTTTGGACCTTTGGTTTCGCTGGATGACACGGCTTGGTGGGAGGTGCAGACAGAGGGAGGCAAGAAAGAAGGGGGGAGGGGGAGGGGAGGGGAGACAGGAGGAAGGAGGAAGTCTAGGAAGTGTCGAGCCCAGTAACAGCCTGTGCTCGAGCCTCACAGGCCTCATGGGGAATGTGAAGGGGAGGAAGGTGCCCACAGGTATTCACAGGTACCTGCAGGTACTCACAAGTACTCAGTTACTCACAGGTACTCATGGGTACTCACAGGTACTTAGAGGTACCCACAGGCACTTGCAGGTACCTGCAGGTACTCACAAGTACTCACAGTTACTCACAGATACTCACGGGCAGTCACGGGTACTCATGGGTACTTGGAGGTACCCACAGGCACTCGCAGGTACCTGCAGGTACTCACAAGTACTCACAGTTACTCACAGGTACTCACGGGTACTCATGGGTACCTGTGAGTACCTGCAGGCAGCTGCAGGCCCTCGTAGCCTGTTGCAGGGGGTTGGGTGTGGGGGCGGTTCAGGGTCAGACCCTGCCAGGAGGCCTGTGTCCCTACTCTCGGGGAAGGGGGCGTGGGATGACTCCACACACTCACCAAAGCACACAGGAAGGCATCGTGGGGCACGGGAAGGAGGCAGCCCATGGGGGCCTCGGACCCTGGCAGGGTTTGTCCTCACCCAGGGCAAGCGCATATGAAACACCCACAGGACCCAAGCAGGCGGGTCCTGGGCCGGGCGCAGAGCAAGGCGGCTGCTCCTGGCGCTGACGTGGGCGCAGAGGGAGAACCCAGTGTCCACTGCAGACTCGGACACCAGTCAGTGTGGGCCGGGCGCATGGACTCTCCCGTTTCCCTGCAGGCTGGCAGAGCAGGGGTCTGAGAGCCGTTCCTGGGAGGAGCAGCTGGTCCGAATTATCAGCTGTGCAGGCCAGACCCCCCGGGAGTGACCACTCCCCTCCGCCACGGCAGCAGGGAACAGCCAAATGGTGCACATGGCCGCGTCCAAACCAAACTTCATTAAATAAGTATTCATTCATTGGGTTCTGGGAGCTGGAGGTGCGCAGGGCTTACTTTTCTGTCTCTGCACTCAGGGTCATTCCTGGTGGTATTCAGGGGGGCCCTGGGGAGGGGGGAGCACTGGTTGCATGGGAGGCAGGTGCCTTACCCACTGTGCTCTCTCTCTGGGCCCCAGTAAAACTTTATTGATAAGAGGAGCCGTGGGCCGGGTTTGGCCTGACGACTCCCGAGAGTGCGGAATCCTGGCCTAGCGCGAATGCCGGAGTGTGGGGGAAGCCGGGAGCGAGGCAGTTGGGAGGTCTAGGACACCTGGCCAGCCCTCCCCACGACTGGGGCCAGCTGTGGCCTTTGGGCCCCTGCCAGCCTCTCTGGGGAACGGGGCGTGGCGGGCCTGAGCCGTCCTGAAGGGCACAGTGAGAGAAGCAGACAGCGGCGTGAAGGCAGCTCACCTTTTCTTGTTTATTTCGCTTAGACAAAATGCAAAGAGTGTCTCAGGAAATTAAAAAATAAACCGAAGGAAAATCAAATTGATTCCCCCACCCGCCCTGCCCCCGACGGCACTTGTCCTCATTAACAACAGAAGAAGGTCCGACTGCAGAGCCCCTGCCCGATGGGAAAGCAAAGTGTGCAAACACGACAGCTCCTCCCCTCCCCCAACGCATCGTCTCGGAGATTCCCAACGGGGTGGTGGGGGGTGCGTCCCCCAGCCCCCCGCCATCCTCTCTCTTGAATCCTGTGTGCTCAAACTTCTAGTCAGAAGGTGGAATTAGTCCCCATGCACTTTGTAGAAAATCAGTAAAAATGCAGTAGCCTGTGAAGATCATAAAACTGGACTTCTTTCCCCAAAAATCAGACGCCCAGGCAGATGGAGTTCACATCAGACTGAAAAAACGCGGGAGAGTCTTTGCACTGTCTGGGGTTTTCAGTATCTTTTCTTTTTTTTTTTTTAATATATTTTGGCAATTTTCTTTAATTATAAATATTGGAATTCCGTAAAAAAAAGGTAGCTTGGATTGAATTTTGTGTTTTTAAATCGTATTTACAAGCGCTGTCCGGTCCCGCTGTGTGTCATACCAGGGTGTAGGATTTCGCGTAGGGGTTATTCCCCTTCCCGTGGCCCCGGGAGTCCAGCAGGGACTCTTGGGAGCTGCTCATTTTGGCCGCCTGGCCCAGCTCGGCGCCCTCGCGCGGGGGCAAGGCGGCCACGGCGGCGGCGGTGGCGGCGGCGGCCCCCTGCTGCCACTGCTGTCCGTCCCTCGTGGAGGAGCTGGACGAGGCGGCCTCCATGGGGATGGGCTCCAGGACCGTGGGGCGCTTTAGGGTCCGGCTTTTTTGAGGTTCCAAGCATGCCTGTCCCAAGCTGAGGTCCCGGCTGGTGCCCGCGCCGCTTCTGCTCAACAGAAAGTCCATGCGAAGGTACGGAGGTAAGTGGATGAGGTCACCTGCGGGCAGACACAGACAGTGAGCCGGCGCCCAGCACGCCCGAGGGCACGGGGTGGGTCTCTCGGGCTTCCGGGGGGCGGCGGACACCCCACCCGGAGTCTGCCCGGGACGTGGTGGCTCAAAGCAGAAGCCGCCCAGGTGACCTGGAGAGACGGGGGTGCTCGGGACGGCCCTTTGGCCCAGGGAGTCGCTGCCCGCCCACCGTATCCCGCAGTGTGAGATCTGGGGTCCCTCCCGCCTGGCTTGTCCTGGCACCTTCGGCCTTCCCGCCGCCAGCTTCCACCCCTTGATTCACCTGGTCTCCCGGCTCCAGAAACACACACGGCCAGCTCATTTTTAAACCAGTCTCCCGCCTGTAGCCGGCCGAGTTAGCCACCCCCTCCCCGCTCCCACGCCCACGGCCAGGAGGGTTCCCCCCACACACTCTGGCCTTCCTGCGTGCTGTACACATGGGTGTGCTAGTGTCTTCAAGGGCGCGGCCACCTGAATGCCACCGTCTCCCCTTAAAATGCCAGTGAGTCAGAGCGAGACGCCCACCCATTTCAAGCCTCGGGGAATGTGGGTTGTACCCAGTCGCCAGTGCCCCTCTGAGCTCCTGCTTCCCAGGGGTCCCAGGAGAGGTGCCGAAGACCTGAGGACTCAAGAGATCCTGAGCAAGTAGGAGGAGCCGGGAGAGAGGGCATGCACGGAGGCTCGAGTGCGTCTTAAACTATTTGGATGAGCCTAACGATCTTCAAACATGTCTTCTTAAGATTCTCTCCCTCCCACCTGGGAACGCCGGTGGTGGAGAATGGGCACTGGTGCAGGGGTGGGTACTCGGTCATGGTATGACTGAAACGTAATCCTGAAAGTTTGTAAGTCTGTAACTGTACCTCATGGTGATTCATTAAAAAAAACAAAATTTTAAAATATAAAATATATTTTAAAAAAAGATTTTATCCCTCCCAGGATAAAAGAAAAGGGAAACCTTCTTTTAGACTTGGTTGTTTTCCCAATCTTTGCTCACCTCTGTCCTGCCACTTAAAAATATGGTTTTGTTTTGCTTTTTGAGTCACACCTGGCCATGCACAGGGGTTACTCCTGGCTCTGCACTCAGGAATCACTCCTGGCGGTGCTTGGGGGACCCTATGGGATGCTGGGAATCAAACCTGGGTCGGCCGCGTGCAAGGCAAACACCCTCCCAGCTGTGCTATCGCTCCGGCCCCTGTCCTGCCATTTTATACCTCTAATGCAAGAATTCCTCACCCTCTGGGTGTCTTTCTCCCACACAGTGAGGGTGAGTGAGGATGTGATTTTGTCGGAAGGGCAGTGTGCATTCCATGAAAATGGTCCAAGTCACACTGTGGCTTTAGCCCACGGAAATCAAAGATGTTCTCACTCACCAGTGGCTTTGCACAGCCAATGGGATCAAAGGAAAATCCAGCCAATGCACCGACAACTCGATAGCTATGGCGCCCTCAGGGAAAGGCAGGACGCCATTCGGCATTCCTGTGGGAGAAGTTTGCATACACCGGAGCGTGGTGTAGAAAAAACTAAGACCAGGATCTGCCACCATAGATTCCAATGGCGACGGCACAGGTGTCCGGCCATGTTTATGCATGAGATGCTGTCTAAAAATGAAAGAATTCACTAAGGAAAGGAAAGCATCACGAAGCCTTCCGAGAGAAGCAGAGAATGATTCTTCTTTTATTTTTTATTTTTATTTTTGCTTTTTGGGTCACACCCGGCGATGCACAGGGGTTACTCCTGGCTCTGCACTCAGGAATCACTCCTGGCGGTGCTTGGGGGGCCCTATGGGATGCTGGGAATCGAACCCGGGTCTGCCGTGTGCAAGGCAAATGCCCTCCCCGCTGTGCTATTGCTCCAGCCCCTACATTCGATTTCCTAACAGCGATGGTCTCTCCTCTCACGAGCCCCGAAGCCAGTGAGCACACTGTATTGATCTCCCCCTTACCCACGTGGCATATTTCCTTGATCGTTTCGCTCAAGCACATAAGCCAGAGTGGACGGTGCTTGCCCCTGGGGGTGCGGGAGGCCACGCGCTGTCGCTGAGACCCAGAGAAACCGCCAGCACCCGGCAGAGCGGGTAGCGTTCCCCACCGCCGGCAACTCCGCCCTGAGTGCACACGGCTTATTAAATGCCGGAAAGGCCATTGCAACGGGGCCCCAGCTGGATTGCAGGCTGCGCAGGTCCGAGATTGCTTGGAACAAACGCGTCTATAACTGAAAGACAAACAGGCCCATGACGGATGCCCCCGGCCGGCAGAGGGTCCAGGGCCGCAGCTGGGGGTGCCCAGGGGTAGGGCCACTGGAACGGATTGGCCAGACCCGGGAAGCCTTAATCGTGCCGGCGCTCTGGGCTACAGCGCCGCACACAGACACACCTGGTCTCTGCGTGCCGCGCACTTGCCGAGACTCAGTCTTTGCATCTTCCTGGCCACTCGCTGCTCTCACTGGCTCCGACGACAGGGCATGCCCCGAGGAGCACCCGAAGGAGCCCTCTGCGGAAGGGAGCCAGCAGCCTGCGCCAAGGCCACGGAGGGCACGTGCAGTGGACACAGCCACGTCCCGAGGCTCACCCGAAAGTGCAGAGCACCCGTCTGCAGGTGTCTGGAGACCCCCAGGGAGAGACTGGCCAGAGGAGATGGGGCCGATCACCCAGGGAGACTGGGCGGGGGAGGCTGCAGTGCTGAGCACCCAGAGAGGGACGTGACACAAGAGCCGATGGCTGGACCCGGGGCAGGGTGGCGGGCCCAGCGCCAGGCCCAGGGAGCCACTCTCCAGGGCTCCACCGCATCTGCCCTGCCCCCCAGACTCCGCCCTACAGCCCCAGAGCACAGACACCCCTCCCCCGGCTCCTACATATGGCTGTGCCGTTTATGGTCTATACGCCCGGGTCATGCTCTATAGCCGTCATAACCCACACCCGGCTCATAAAAACGCCTGCCAGGGAGCGAGCTGCACCCCCAGATCACAGCCTGGGCCCTGCGCTCCGGCAGGTGCTGCAGAGATAAGCGTGGGGTGGGTAAAACGGTCTCGCCAGTGTACACAAAGGCCCGCCTCTCAGCGTGCCCGGTCCTGGGACAGCTGGCACTCCCGGCATCTCTGCAAGTCCCACACTGCTCCAGCCCTGCCCCCGGCGTCTCCCCACCTCCCGTGGCCCATCCGCCCTCGTCCCCACCCCTAGGCAGATGTCGCCCGGAGCTTGAGGCTGTCTGTGGGCGTCTCCAAGGCCAACTGCAAACCGGCGCCTCTGACCCGCCCTGTGTGCTGAAAATCAGAAGCTCCCCGCACCCCACCGGGCGGCCTGAACCCGGGGCCGTCTCCAGCCGTGCAGCCTCACACGCAGCTGCGAGCCATTCCGGCCTCGGAAGGAGGATGCAGAAATCAATAGTGAAACAGAAACCCCAATCGATCCGGCAACAGCCATCGAGGGCACGCTGAGTGGGTCTCACCCCACGCACACTGCGAGAGGCAGAGGCGCCTGGCCCATACGGTTCCCAGCGGGGCCACCTGCCCCCCAAGAGGCGTGTGCAAAGGGCTGGAACCCTTTACAGATATTATCATTGTGTGTGTGCATATGTGTGAGTGTGTATGTGCATGAGTGCATGTGTGTGCATATGTGTGCATATGCATGAGTGCATGTGGATGCATGCGTGTGCATGTGTGTGCATGTGCATGTATGTGTGCATGTGGATGCATGTGTGTGCATGTGCGTGAGTGTGCATGTGTTTGTGCATGTGTGCATGTGTGTGCATGCATGTGCATGTGTGTGAGTATGCATGTGTGTGGACGTGTTTGTGCATGTGTGTGCATGTATGTACATGTGCGTGTGTGCATAAGTGTGTGCATGCGTGTGGGTGCATCATGTGTGTGTGTATGTGTGTGCACACAGGGGGTTCCTACTGGCTCAGAGGTGAGGGATTCCATTCAGTACTCCGAACACACACCTACCCCCTCGCTTACCCCGCAAACCTATCCTGTCTCTCACATGCAGGGGGCTCACTTGAGAAATACATTTGGATGATCCACGTTTGCCTGTCAAATTTCACTTTACTGTGCCCTGAAAGACACTGAGCCCCGTCAGCAAAAAGAACAGTGCTCCTGGGTCTCTGCCAGGACTCGCTTTGTCCCAAGACAATGGGGTGAGGCGCCCAGGGACAAGGATGAGGCTCCGCCACGTGGCAGGAGGAGGGGGAGGAAAGTGACATAGAGGACCCCCGCCTCTGTCTCTGCGTAGTCTCTGGGCCTCACCTGGCAGTGCTCAGGGCTCATTCCTGGCGGGGCTCTGGGCACCATGTGTGGTGCTGGGGATGAGGCCCGGCTCGGCCACGTGCCACGCAAATGCCCGACCCGCTGTGCCATCCTCCGGCCTGGGAACGGTCCTCTCTGGCTGCCCCCAAGGGTGCCTCCGCCGCCGTCCCCGGCCCTGCTGCAGTGAGGAGCTGAGCCGGCGCCTCCCCACGGGCTGTGTCTGGCCCGGAGCTTCCATCAATCTCTAACAAGGCTGGAATCGATGCCGGGCCGGGCGGGCTGGGCTGCACAGGGGGACGCCAAGTTCCCGGCTCAGCCACTCGGGGGGCAGCGGGAGCAGCCAGGGGCCGCCCCCACCCTGGGCAGACGGGCTCCAGCACCTTCTTGGTGAGTGTTAATGCAGCAGCGCCTTGAAGGTGACGCGTGAACCATCTCCCCGCAGGGGCAGCCTCACCCCGCACCAGGAACAACCTGCCCTGAGTGATGCGGGGGGCCGTCGGGGGCCGCTGGCGTCCCCTCCCCTCCCTGGCGGGCCGGAGCCTCATGCACTTTTAAGAGCTCGTCCTGCTCCCGGAGAACAGAGAACAGTGTCTGCATGGGGCACCGCGGGGGCTGTGTGCTCGCGACTGCACACGGCTCTCCTAAAGCCAAGCGGGATGGAAAACTGGCCTGCACGGAGGGTGAGGGGCGCTCTGCAGGAGGCCCGCAGGGGTCAGCCCGGAGTGACCACATGGTGGGTGGGCGGGAGGGGTGAAGGCGATGGGAGGGGTGAGTGACATGGAGAGGGTGTGGGGGAGAGTGAGGGTGTGAGGGGGAGGGTGTGAGGGGGAGGGTGTGTGGGGAGAGTGAGGGTGTGAGAGAGGGGGAGGGTGTGGGGAGAGTGAGGGTGTGAGGGAGGGGGAGGGTGTGAGGGTGTGAGTGAGGGGGAGAGTGTGGGGAGAGTGAGGGTGTGAGTGAGGGGGATGGTGTGGGGAGAGTGAGGGTGTGAGGGAGGGGGAGAGTGTGGGGAGAGTGAGGGTGTGAGTGAGGGGGATGGTGTGGGGAGAGTGAGGGTGTGAGGGAGGGGGAGGGTGTGGGGGAGTGAGGGTGTGAGGGAGGGGGAGGGTGTGGGGAGAGTGAGGGTGTGAGGGAGGGGGAGGGTGTGAGGGTGTGAGTGAGGGGGAGAGTGTGGGGAGAGTGAGGGTGTGAGTGAGGGGGATGGTGTGGGGAGAGTGAGGGTGTGAGGGAGGGGGAGAGTGTGGGGAGAGTGAGGGTGTGAGTGAGGGGGATGGTGTGGGGAGAGTGAGGGTGTGAGGGAGGGGGAGGGTGTGGGGGAGTGAGGGTGTGAGGGAGGGGGAGGGTGTGGGGAGAGTGAGGGTGTGAGTGAGGGGGAGGGTGTGGGGAGTGTGAGGGTGTGAGAGAGGGGGAGGGTGTGGGGGAGAGTGAGGGTGTGAGTGAGGGGGAGTATGTGGGAAGAGTGAGGGTGTGAGGGAGGGGGAGGGTGTGGGGAGAGTGAGGGTGTGAGGGAGGGGGAGGGTGTGAGGGTGTGAGGGAGGGGGAGGGTTTGAGGGTGTGAGGGAGGGGGAGGGTGTGGGGAGAGTGAGGGTGTGAGTGAGGGGGAGGGTGTGGGGAGTGTGAGGTTGTGAGGGAGGGGGAGGTTGTGGGGAGAGTGAGGGTGTGAGGGAGGGGGAGGGTGTGGGTGAGGCTGAGGATGAGTGAAGGTTCGGGTGAGCGTGAGTGTGTGGGGGAGGCTCGGCGAGTTGTGAGTGACGCTGTGATGGTAGCCATGTGTGGCCATGGCAGCAGGTGTGTGTGTGGGGAGGTGGTCACGTCCGTTGTGCAGCCTCTGGGGCAGAGGGGGGCTCTGAGGCTGTGCGGGCTGGCTGTGCCTGGGCGATGCTGTGGGCAGGTGTGGGCACAGAAGGGGGATGCCCCTCCCCCAGCCCCTGGCACCCTTGTATGTGTGCGTGCGAGTGTGTGTACATGTGCTTGTGTGCATATGCATCTGTGTGCATGTATGTGTGCACACGTGCATGTGTGTGCACACGCGTGTGTGCACGCATGTGCATGCCTGTTCCCTATGGGTGTTCTCAGCTCACTCCCATCTTCTCCCCTTTCTCTGCCACCCCGAGGTCCCAGGAATGTTGTCGGCTCTGCCCACCCAGCTACCCAGCAGTGCTGGCTCACGTCTCGCCGCCTGCCTGCTCCCAAGCCAGGCCAGGCTGCCCTTTCCGGGGGTCGCCGTGTCTGAGGCCGTCACCTGCTCACGGGGCAGGGCACGAGGCCAGGCCCACTGGGGCCGAGGGATGGGAGGGAGGCCAGGAGGCACCACGGGGAAGAGGGACACGCTCTGCCCACTGAGAACACGTCTGGGGGGGGTCTGAGACACCGCCACCTGTGGGGGGGCCCCCTCTGCTCCAGCACATTTATATGCACACACACACACACACCATGCACACATCCCCCAGATACCACACACACACACACGTGCGCGCGCCATACACAGACACCACACACACACACCATACACAGACACCACACACACACACACCATGCACACACATCCCCCAGACACCACGCACACGTGCCATACACACATGCCCCCAGACACCACACACACACATACACCATACAGACACCACACACGCGTGCCATACACACATATTCCCCAGACACCACACACACACACACACACACCATACAGACACCACACACACGTGCCATACACACATATTCCCCAGACACCACACACACACACACACCATACACAGACACCACACACAGACATGCCATACACACATATTCCCCAGACACCACACACACACACAAATACCACATACACACACATACACACACACGTCTTTGGGTGCCCCCAGTAGCTCCTCATACCTCTGCCGACTGAGAGTGGCAGCAGGCCCCAGCACTCCATCCGGGTGGGCGGGTGGCACGGCATGTGGCCCCAGGTGCCCGCCCGCCACGGCAACCTGCAGAGTGAGGCCGGGCAGGATGTGCTCGCATTTTCGAAGCTCTAAGTGGATTCAAGTCGCTTGGCGCAGCGGGATCGGCGGATAGCACAGGCCGAGCAGCGTGGGCCGAGCAGCTGTCACCCAAGAGCGCCAGAGAGGAGCTGATGGAGCAGTGGTGCTCGGTGCCCAGTGCTCAGGGGCGGCGGTACTTGGGGAGGGGGCCGTGGAGGGCCGTGTACAGGGCAAGCACCACCCCCTGTTGTCCGCCCTGCTTTCTCCTCTACTATTATTATTTTTTAAGAATGAAAGTGTTGGTGTGTTTGTGGGGAGCGAGGTGCCGTAGACACGTGTGCCCTTGCACTCGGCTACTGCATTGCTGGAAGTGCAAAACTGTAGCCGGCTGCTCAGTCTTGCCAGGCTCACAAGTGGGACGCAGTCACTGCTGAGTGTTGATTAAACACCTCCTCTCCGAGGCGTGGGGCGTTCGAAGGCGCTATCCAACCCCACTGGGTCACTCTGACGAGATTCTCGAACACTCATGATGGGGTCAGGTAACCGCTAGGTGTGGGGAGGAAAACATGCAGGCCACTGAGACACATTTCTCATCTTTCTGGAGCTGGACTCTGGCCAAATCCATTTCACTCGAGGAGCTAAAGAATTGGAAACCACAAATGGGGGGAAAATGCCATCAAAATGAAGAGGGGCTGGAGCGAGAGCACAGCGGGGAGGGTGTTTGCCTTGTAAGCAGCCGACCCAGGTTTGATTCCCAGCATTCCGTATCGTCCCCCCGAGCACTGCCAGGAGTAATTCCTGAGTGCAGAGCCAGGAGTCACCCCTGTGCATCACCAGGTGTGACCCAAAAAGAAAAAAAAAACACAAAAACAATAAAACCCCAAATAAAGAGCTGGAAAGATACAACAGGGCTACGGCTTATGCCCTGCATGGGGCCAACCCAGGGTCTACCCTGGCCCCACACACAGACCCCCTGGCCGCCACGAGCAGTGCTCCCAAGCACACAGCCAGTAGCTCTCCAAGAACACTGGGTCTTGGTGTCATCTCCAAATAAGCAAACGTTAATAAAACGCCCCAGAGACATGAAGGGGGAGGGTCTGTGGAGAGACTGCATGGCCACGCCTGCGATCAGCCAGCCAGAAGCCCTGGGGAACAGAGGTGCCCAGCCTGGGGGCCGCCGGAGCCACAGGGACTGAGTCGGCGGGTACTGAATCCTCCCCCCATGCCTGTGCTCAGCATCACCCTGAACTGCATCGTAACGGGGGAGCAGATGTCTGGCGTGTTTCTTTAAGGAGCGTGTCCAGTGCTCAGTTAAAAAAGGCCTCTGAGCCGCTTCAAGCCACATTAGTGGACATTAGAACAGACGGTGGCTTCCAAATAGGCCCCGCAGGGAGCGTTAGGAGCTAACGAGCCTGACACCCTCTTTAGCCATTGGTCACCTAGTTGTGGTCTTTGCATGCAGGCCCAGCAGCTGTGGACGGGGCGGGGGGGGGCTCTGAAAATCGTTTAAATTGGAAAATCAAACAAAGGAAGAAAAGAATCTAACGGATGGAACAACCTAGCCATCAAAAGAGGAGCCCGGGCAGTGAGTTCCAGGGGACACCTGAGTGACAGGGGGACCCACCTCCACCAGCTGGGGACAGAGTCAGGACACAGTACCGCTGGGGACACACACATGAGGCTGATACTTCCTGGGGGGGTGGGGGGAGGCAAGGAGCGCAGACCACCGGAGGACCCAGATGGCACACCGCCTCCCGGAGGCCTCTTGGATGGCTCTGCTCACGGGACCACAGAGGCAGCGAGGGCTGCAGGCACCTCTCTGCTCCCCTTCCCCCATACCTCATCCCTGCGGCAAGAGAGCGAGCCCTAGGGTATATGTCCTGCCACCCTCGCCCCCCGCTGTCCGGCCACAGGGAGCCCGTGGCGTTTTTCCCTCTGCCATTCTGCATTTGTCTCGCAGACGGATGCCAGCGACCAGAAACACTTGCACTAGGCAAACCCACCGTGAACAGCTCGTCTTCCTGGCCAGGGAGGTAGACACGGGGAAAGTGGACGAAGCCACCACTCTTTACAGGGGGCTGGCATGGACCTCTAGTCAGCCTAGGAGATCAGTCGCTGGCTAGACCAGGCCTAGTCTAGGCATTTTTGTGCATTTCCGAGGCTCATTTCCCCTGGGTCTCCTGCCCTCAAAGCCTGGGAAGTCACAGACACTTCAGGGCGAGGAAATGGAGTCAGCACAAGGGGGCAGGGGGGCGGGGAGAGAGGCAGAGGGCTGCATCTTGGATTGGCTGGGCTTGGAGGGAAGGCGCAGGGAGGGATGCAGGAAGGGAGAGACAGGCTGCTTCTCCCGCGCCTCCTCAAGGCCCCGTCCTCCCCGGGACACGCGTCTCTCCTTGACTCCTTGGCTTGCTTGTCTCCACTCTGGGGAAGCCCTGGCTCCCTCTCGAACACGCATTTCTCTTTCTCTCCCTCTCCTCACCCTCTCTTCTTTCTTTCTTTCTTTCTTTCTTTCTTTCTTTCTTTCTTTCTTTCTTTCTTTCTTTCTTTCTTTCTTTCTTTCTTTCTTTCTTTCTTTTTTATTGAGTCACCGTGAGATAGTTACAAGCTTTCATGTTTGGGTTACAATCTCACAATGATCAAACATCCATCCCTCCACCAGTGCACATTCCCCACCACCAATATCCCGGGTATACCCCCTCCCTTCCCACCCTCCCCCTGCCTCCATGGCAGACAGTATTCCCCATACTCTCTCTCTACTTTTGGGCATGATGGCTTGCAACACAGACACCGAGAGGTCATCACTGTTCACAATAGCCAAAATCTGGAAACAACCCGAGTGTCCTAAAACAGATGATTGGTTAAAGACACTTGGGTACATCCACACAATGGAATACTATACAGCTGTCAGGAGAGATGAAGTCATGAAATTTTCTTATAAATGGATAGACATGGAGAGTATCATGCTAAGTGAAATGAGTCAGTAAGAGAGGGACAGACATAGAGGGACTGCACTCATTTGTGGACTATAGAAGAACATCACATGAGGCTGACACCCAAGGACAGTAGGTACAAGGGCCAGGGGGATTGCCCCGTAGCTGGAAGCCTGCTTCAAGAGCCCTCTCACATCTTTCTAAGATCCAATAAAAACTAACTTGCTTTACACATGAAAGAAAGGAAGAAAGGAAAAGCTCCAATCTTTCCGGGGGTCCCGGTCATGGTAGGCTGTGGCTGGATTTAGCTGAAAGATGTGTTTTATTGGCTTGCTTTGCCATGCATCGTGCCCACGTCGAAAAATGACATTTTCACATGAAACTATGATCGCTAGCTTCTCTTGATGGCTTCCTTCATACCAACTCCTGTTTCTGTCCCCCAGGGGTCTGGGCAGGGAGCTTGCTGGGGTCTCACTCCCCGAGACAGTCTGACCTCTCCCACTACCCACGGCTGTCATTGGGCCCTGGCCCCTGACTTCCTGTCCATGGACCCTGGCCCCTGACTTCCTGTCCATGGACCCTGGGCCCTGACTTCCTGTCCGTGGACCCTGGACACTGACTTCCTGTCCATGGACCCTGGACCCTGACTTCCTGTCCATGGACTCTGGACACTGACTTCCTGTCCGTGGACCCTGGACCCTGACTTCCTGTCCGTGGACCCTGGCCCCTGACTTCCTGTCCATGGACCCTGGACCCTGACTTCCTGTCCGTGGACCCTGGCCCCTGACTTCCTGTCCACGGGCCCTGGACCCTGACTTCCTGTCCATGGACCCTGGCCCCTGACCTCCTTCCTCCAACACAGCATCTGCCAGACCCTGCGACTGTGCACCCCCCGAACCCACGCTACTCCTATATGCTCAAGGCCGAGACCAGCGGTCACTTAGGACAACTGGGAAGGCTGGCCTCCAGGTCTTGTGTGCGGAGCACCTCTCTCAGGCAGTCCTCCCCCAAAGAGTCTGAACACACATGGGCGAGGTGTCCGTCATCAAACAGCGGGGGTCTCCTTCCGTGGAGTCTGGGGTCTCTCTCTCTCCTGAACAGCAGAATGAGGCAGACGTGTGGGGATCCTTAGCTCAAGGCTGGGCCAGAGAGACATTCCGGGGACCAGCTGCTTCCCTGGCGTGTGGCCATCGAGCTCAACTCCCCTGCACCTTGCATGGTCCCCTAAGCACTGCCAGGACTGAGTCCTGAGCACCCCTGGGTATGTGCCCCCCCACCCTGGGGCTATTTCTGCTCTCCCCACCCATGGGACCCTTGTTCTTAGTGTGAACCAAGGCCCAGAGACAGGCGGAAGGAAGCTCCCCCGTCTTCCAGAGAAGCCCACCTCGGGAGCGTTTGCACCTTCCTGCCCCCCACTCACAGCAAGGGGGGCCGTCTAGGAAGCAGACCCCCCCTCTCTCAGCACCGCTCCCGCCCCCACCTCAGGGTGGGACAGAGATGGGCGGGGTCCACGGGAATGACAGCCGGCACTTGACAGCCCCACCTGGGGGGAGGACGTCCTTCCTGGACGGAGAAGCGGCACCCAGCTAGCCCCCAAGAGCCTCCCCCGGCCGACGCCCACCCCCGCCCCCGTCCCGTCTCACCTGGCCGATGTGCCTTTGGAACCGCCATGTTGGCCACCCGCCCTCCGTCCTGAGGCTTGGGGGGAGACGCGGTGAAGCGGCAGATCCCCGACTCCGAGGGGGTGCTGGAGGTCAGGCTGTCCGTGTACTCGTTAGTCCCTGCCGTCAACTGTCCCGACGAGGTGTCGGAGATGAAGCACTCGGTGATGGTGAACTTGGCGTGGCGCAGCTGCTCTTCCATCTTGGCGTGCTCGTAGGCCCGGGCCAGTTCTTCGTAGGTGGAGGAGGCACTTTCTGTGGAGACCATGCTGCTCCGCGCTCGGTCTGCAGCGGGGCAGGGACGGGCGTGAGCGCGGGCGCGAGGGGCGGGCCCCAAGGCGACCCCAGGGTGGGGGCGGGTCTCTAGGTGAGGTCCCTGGTCACCGGGAGGTCAGTGCTGCAGCTCTGGGAACCACTGCAGGCCCAGCAACGCCCGCTGCCCCCGCCCGGGACGTTCCCGTGGATCAGGGATGTGGGTGAGAGCCACTGTCCCTTCCCTGCTCTGCCCCCTTCTGCCCTCTGACTCCAAGGTCAGTGCGTCCTCGGGGGTTGCAATTGGCACGAACGCTTGAAGCGCTGCTCTTTGCTCCTCTGGCCTCAGGAGGCCTGACGCGGGCTAGAAGCAACACTGTATTGCAAGCCATGATGCCCAAAAGGCGGGAGGGAGGGAGGGAAGGAGGGAGGGAGAGAGGTGGGGGGAGAGGGAGGGAGAGAGGGAGAGAGACGGAAGGAGAGAGAGAGGGAGAAGGAGAGAGAGGAGAGAGAGAGGGAGAGAGGGAGAGAGAGAGAGAGACAGAGACAGAGGGAGAGGGAGAGGGAGACAGGGAGAGAGACGAGAGAGAGAGATGGGGGGAAGAGGGAGGGAGGGAGAGAGAGAGAGAGGGAGAGAGAAGTGCCCATCATAGAGGAAGACCTGGGGTGGGGCAAGGGGTATCGGGAAGGAAACTGGGGTCATTGGTGGTGGGAGATGTGCCCTGGTGGAAGGATGTGCTCCAGTTGGAATATTGTATGACTGAAACCCAGTCATGGATGCTTTGTGACTGCATATCCCACAGTGACTCAGTAGCACTGGAGCACTGTCGTCCTGTTGCTCAATTTGCCCGCGCGGGCACCAGTAACGTCTCCATTGTGAGACTTGTTGTTACTGTTTTTGGCATATCCAATACACCACAGGGAGCTTGCCAGGCTCTGCCGTGCAGGCGGGATACTCTCCAAGAGGGACGGAGGAATCGAACGTGGGTTGGCCTTGTGCAAGGTAAATGCCCTACCCGCTGTGCTATTGCTCCAGTGACTCAATAAAAAAAATTAATAAATTTTCAAAAAGCTGTGGATTTGCACAGAAACTGTCTTCCAGGCAGGGGTTTCCTGCTCCAGGCAGACCCATCCTTCCTGTGCTCCGGGCAGCCGGGAACCCCCAGACAGAGGGGGTACTTCGGGGCCAGAGCACCCATCAGCTGCCCTGAAGCCACCTGGAAAGTTTGGGTGTCACCTCTGCGGGACTCTGGGACTCTTGCAAGAGAAATAACAGCCCTAAAAATCCATGTGCACGGTGACACGCAACCTCTGGAACGCTATTTTTGAAGTAGATCAGCCAGAACAAAAGAAAATGAGTATGAAAATTTCCTACAGTGATTAGATTTAGATATAATTTCTTCTCAAAGTTTAAGGTGTGGAGAGGGGGCAACCCAGCGCTATTTTAGGCCCCGTGTTCTCTCACAGTGAAGCCTTGGTGACTGGGGGCAGGGCGAGGTGGTTGCCTTATCGCCAGCCTCGACCCATGGGCAAACAGACCAGCCGCGTGCTGGGGAGGGTCTCGGACCCCATCACGTGCCTTCGGGGCAGCGTCTGAGTCTGGGGCATGGCCAGGGGCAGACACCCCGGAATGACGCCCAGAGCTGGGCCGGCGTTGGACCATGGCCCTGTTTCTCCCGGTGGGTTATGGGTGGGAAGGCGTGGTGGGGGGCTGTGACTCAGGAGGGTCTCCAAGGCCACGCCCTTGGCCCCCAATACGCAAAGGTTCACTGAGCCCCAGAGGGAGTCGGGGGCTGCAGCTGTCAAGGCAGGAGGGAGAGGTGGCCAGGCCATTGCACGGGGACCCCAGAGAGATGACGTCAGGGCCCTGGGTGTGGGCTCTGGCCCTTCCCGGGATGGATGAATGGATGGGGGGGGGGTCCCACCTGTGTCTGGGGGGCCCCTGCCTGTGTCTTGGGGAGTCCCGCCTATGTCTTGGGGGTCCTGCCTGTGTCTTGAGAGGGGGTCCCTACCGTGTCTTGGGGGGTCCCACCTGTGCCCCCACCGTGTCTTGGGGGATCCCACCTGTGTTTTGGGGGTCCCGCCTGTGATTTGGGGGGTCCCCACTGTGTCTTGGGGGTCCCACCTGTGTTTTGGGGTAATGCCTATGTTTTGGGGGTGCCCCACCCATGTCTTTGGGGGGTCCCGCCTGTGTTTTGGGGGTCCCCACCGTGTCTTGGGGTTCCCACCTGTGTTTTGGGGGGTCCTGCCTGTGTTTTGGGGGTGCCCCGACCCGTGTCTTTGGGGGGTCCCACCTGTGTCTTGAGAGGGGGTCCCCACTGTGTCTTGGAGGGTCCCGCCTGTGTCTTGGGGGATCCCACCTGTGTTTGGGGGGTGTCCCTACCTGTGTCTTGGGAGGGGCTGACGCTGTAGCTGTCGCTCTCCTTGTCCATGGACCCGGCGGCCCGGGGTGTCGGCAGCCTCCAGTCTGTGGTGAGCGTGTGTGTGGAGATGGTGGGGTGCGGTCTGTTGAGCGTCCACTGGCTGGCGTACCGGTTCCTCGCCGTGGGCCCGGCCTTGGCGTTTCTCCGCGTGGTAGGATCTGTGGGCGGCAAGAGTCATTGTTCCCTGTCTCGAGGAAGGTGGATGAGCTGGGAGCGAGGTGAGGTGCGGGCCTCTCCCAACTCAGCTCTAAGCACCTCCCCGGCCACCCAGAGCACTGTCTTTGGGAGTCCCAATGCATTCAGCCAGTCCCAGTGGGGAAACACCGCAATTTCAGGACTCGGGATGTGGGTCTGGCCTTTGCATGTGGTGGCTGGTGGCTCTGTGAGCTGCTTGTCAAGCCTTCCTGAGAGGCTCCTTCGGAGAGTGAAGGGACTCTGCTAACTGTGCTCTAACGCCCTTTCCTTCCTAAACGTTCTTTCACCCGGGGCCAGAGGGGTAGAACCGTGGCTAAGTTGCTTGCCTTGCATACTGCTGACCTGGGTTCGACCCCTGGCACCCCACATGGTCCCTCAAGAACTGCCAGAAGGGACCCCTGAGCACAGAGCCAGGAGTAAGCTCTGAGCACTGCTGGGCGTGGCCCCCAACCAAAATAATAATAATAGTGATAGAAAGTTCTTCTGCTCTGAAGTGAATGTCTGGATTAAAGCAGCTCCTATCTCCTCACTCAAGCTGTGCCGAGTGAAGGGCATCCTGGGAGCACCACCTTTCCTGGTCTCTGGAAGTGGGAGGATTCAGTTCCCTGGGGTGACTTTTTCTGGGACAAGCCAGCAACCCAGATGACCCCTTCTGGCCTTGGAGTTTTCTGCTTCACAAAGCGGAAATGCAGGCAGCTGTCGGGGACCGTGGCTGGCTACTTCTCACTGAACTCTAAAGTCGCTCTTGCAGAGAGAACCCCTGAGTTTTGAAAGAACCCAACAGAGAGTAGACCGTCAGCGTTATCCCACGGGCCTTGTCCATGTTCTCTGAGCCTGACATCTCGCGGGGTGGGGTGTGGGCTTCATGGTCGGACGAAGGCAGAGACCCCACTCGAGCCACCGGTACCCACGGCTCCAGGTTACTTCATGGATGAGGGTCTGTTTGCTCAGAGTGGTGGAAGTTAGAACCCGTGTTACCCATCTGTCCGAGACCACCCTCGGCTCCGCCCCAGCCCACTCTGCCACCATGTCACTGGTCTGTTGGGTTCTGGGGGCAAGACGTCGGGAGGGGCAAGCAAATTAAAGGGAACATTGTCCTCCTTGCCATGTTCCGGTCCTAGGGCTTTGAACCCAACCCCCTGCTCCATAAAGAGCCAGATCGTGATATTGCAAGATCCCCCGGATCATCAAAATGATCCTTCTTGGATTGGATCCTCTGGATATTGATTTTTAAGACATCTTTCATGGCTTCCTGGCAAGATTCTGCAGAAGACTTGATTGGAAGAGCTCGGGGGAGCCTTGCTTAGAATGCAAAGGAGTCGTTAGGGAGCGCCGGGCCGTCCGGATGGCAAGGTATGAATGATAATTGTGTTTCTCCCCTGAAAAGCCAGAGACAGGTCCGCAGAGAGACAGAAAAACATTCTCACGGGTGGGAGGAGGAATGTCTTCCAGGCACTATCGACTTGATAAGTGGAGCTTAAATAGTGGAGCTTGTTATTTAAATGCTAATGAATCTTTGCCAGAAAATTACCCATTCCCTTACATAAGTTTGGCGGGTAGTCGTTTTCATTCCTCCCTGAGTTTCTTGCAGCTACAGCTGTGGATCAGTTGACGCCTTGTGTACAGGCTTCTGGGGGCGGGGCCCTCCGGAGGCTTCAAGGACACTGTGAGTTCCAGCTCATGGGGCCTCGCCTGGGTTCCTTCCTGCCCAGCTCATCACCAGAGGCGGCCGGACGGCTGCCCTCTGAGACGCAAAGTCCCAAGGTCAGGTGGCACATGTCAGGTTTGGTTCAGAGTCAGAACGCTTATGTCAACGTTGCTCATTATCCGCCCCCCCGCCTTTTTTTTTTCCTAGATGATGAAACACTTTTTTTTCTAGAGGCTTGATATAGGCCAGATCTGACTGTCTTAAATCAGGGTTTGAAGTTCCTTTTTATATAAGCAATCATACTACAGGCAAAATGGTCTCAGCAGGTAAAATACTGTGGCTATAGCCATGTGATAATGTCGCCATTCTGCTTTCGGTTGGGTTCTTTCAAACCTTAGGTGTTTTCCCTGGGAGCTCAGAGAGAAGGGATGTGTGTGTGTGTGTGTGTGTGTGTGTGTGTGTGATAGTATATGCTATATACTGTACCCTTAGTATGTATCAGACACTGACACTATATGGTATATACTATATACTTATACTATACGTAAAGTACAGGGTACATACATATGCTAAGAGATAACACGGGCTTTCCCAGAGGGAAAAGAGCAGAGCGTGTCCCTTGGGAGAAGGTTATAGACAATATCTCCACGTTGTCTCAGCCCAGAGTTCTCTGTTTCCATAACAGCTATTCCGAGTGCTGCCATAGGGAAAGACTTAGTGCTCCTCTGACGCTTACCACGGCTCTAGCCTCTGCTCTCTTCTCCTCTTTGGAGGGTTCCCCTCCTCTAGGTTGTGGGGTGTCCCCCCCTCCCAGAGCTCAGTACCAGCTCCCCAGGGACAGGTGTCCCTCACCCCTGGGGCCGCCCCAGGTCTGTGCAATGCATTCTTTACTTTGATGGCTTTGTTTCCGGGGTCACACCGGCAGTGCTCAGGACTTGCTCCTGGCTCCGTGCTCAGGAGTCACTGCTGGTGGGGCTGGGGGTCCATAGAGGTGCCAGGGATTGAGTTTGGGTCAAGTGCTACACACTGCACACTCTCTCTCTCTCTCTCACTAGCCCCAATTTATTCTTCGTTTTGTTTCCTGACAACTCGGGGCCCCCCATCCATTGCCCTGCAGTAACCCCCTTTTTTGGCGAGTGAGGCTCATGAAGCTGCTTTGTACCTGAGCTGAGTTCTCCTGCTCTGCTTCTGGAAGCTACTTGGACTCCACCCTGGAGACTCCCGCGCATATTGATGAGCCCATCCAGGAGCCACACGAGGGTGGGGGTTTGCTGCTCCAGCTCAGCCGTGCGGGCGTTGCCTCCCCAGTACCTGCTCTCTTTAGAGCTCCGAGAGCACGCACCTGGCAGGCTCGACAGCCAGAGGCCAGAGGGGGTGACCCAAGCGTGGCTCGGCCTTCCGCCAGGGCTCCTGGTCCTGAGCTAAGCTTCTGCCGCGGAATCAAATTATTGGGAGGATCCGGCACTTTGGGCAGGGAGGCCCCGTGCACAGAGGAGCCGCAGGCGTGGCAGCTGTGGTGTGAGTCGGCTGTTGGTTCGGGTCCCCTGCCACTGGCTTTCAGATCTGGGGCCCTGGCATGGAGAGAACGACTATTGGCTGTCCTCGGGCGAGGGTAGAGCCGGGTGGCCGGGGTGTCCCTATCATTCGGTGGACACACTTTGTGAACATGGTGAAGGGCTCACTCTACCCCGATTCCCTGGTGTCTGGTGCCACGCTGGGTGAGAGGGCGGGCAAAATCGCAAACAAAAAAGATATACCCTCAGGGAATGGAGGGATAGTACAGTGGGCAGGGCCCTTGCCTTACACACGGCGGACCCGGGTTTGGTGCCCAGCATCCCACAGGGTCCCCTGAACCCATGCCAGGAGTAATTCCTGAACGGCCTAAACGCCCCGAATGCAGAAACAGCAGTAAGCTCTGAGCACTGCCGGGTGTGCCCACTGCCTCAAAGAAGCTGTCCATCCTGGGGGTTCTCCTCCGGTCAAACACCATAAAAGGGGCTGCAGCTCCCTGTCCCTGCCCTCCACCCCCCATCATCTCTGCTGAGTGGCAGTGCGAGAGGTTGAGAGAGGGGGCCTGGGTGAGAGTGACCCTTCCCGCACCTCCCCCCTCCTCGGCAGAGACTTGGTAAGAGGGAGGTGAAAGGCCGAGAAATCCGAGGGTCTCTCCACTTCACTAACTGACCGCTGCTGGCCTGTGAGGAATCCGTCTTGCTCCTAGGGAAGGCTGGGGGGCTTGGCGGGGGGGGGGGGGTGGGAGGAGCCAGAAGCTCCCATAGAGGAGTCAGCGGACAAAGAGCCACAGAGATGGTAAAGGTCGGTGCTGGGGGGGGGGGGGGCGGAGGGGCAGCAAGAAGCCCGCCTGTGGGGCTGCTTAGGACAGAAGTTGTGCCCTGCTCGTGTCCAGTGCCCGCTCTGCGTGCCTAGGCGTCTCGGAGAGCGAGCGAGCGCCCGTACAGCCGTGTAGGCCCTCCCGGACTCCCAGAGACGCCTCATCTAGTCCCCGTCATGCCGTCTGTGTGTCCTCGCGTGTCGTGGGCTGATGAGAGAGCGAGAGTTTGGCGCACTGCAAGAGCTCACTGCAGCGTGAGTGTGGTCTGAGAGACAGTACAGGGGTCCTTGCCGGTGGGTCAGGCCCCCGGCAGCACACGGTCCCCGAAGCATCACGGGATGTGGCCATGGCTAAACCCACACCTCATCCTTGGGCCTTTGCATTGAAGTGCCACCTCGTTAGCCAGGAAGACTTGAGGGTCCCCCCCTGTACCCCCCACCCCCTTCCCTGCCCCAAGGAGAGTGGGTCTAAGAACTCCTGGGGGAAGTTCTGTGAAGCACTGCACTGTATCACTGTCATCCTGTTGTTCATCGATTTGCTCGAGTGGGCACCAGTAACATCTCCATTGTGAGACTAGTTATTACTGTTTTTGGCATATCAGATACGCCACAGGTAGCTTGCCAGGCTCTGCCGTGTGGGTGGATACTCTCGGTAGCTTGCTGGGCTCTCCGAGAGGGACGGAGGAATCGAACCCAGGTCAGCCATGTGCCAGGCAGACTCCCTACCTGCTGTGCTATTGCTCCAGCCCCTCTGTAAAGCATGTGGGGGAATGTGCGCCTCTGAGAGGGCCCTTCTGGGGGGCCTTGGGGGCCCACACCTGCCCACCCCGTGTCTCAGGAATGGAGAACAAGAAGGGCAAATGGAAGGTGTGTCTTTTCTCAACAAACTACTGGGCACTGACAACTCCAGGGGTCCGGAGCGGAGCTCTGGGCTCAGGGCTCCTGCCTCACATGGGGCCGGCCCTGGCTTGGGCCTCTGGACGTGGATCCCCAGAACCACCTCGCATGACCTCGGAGCACAGAACCAGGAGTAGCCCCTGCACACTGCTGGGTAGAGCGCAACCCACCCTCCCCTCCCCCCAGAAGAACTAAAGACACAGGAGTGAGAGATGGGGTGGGAGGTAAGAATTAAAATACTGAACAGTCTTTCTTGTCCAGGCCAGTGTTCTAATTTCAGGACTGCAGGGCGGGGGTCACACACGGCCCCTGCCCCCCCCGTCCCGCTCTGAGTCCTTCATGCTCCCACCTGCCTCGTGCCCCGTGTCTCCGGTTCCCTTGCCCTGAAGCGGGCAGCCCCAAGGGAGCTGTTTCCCTGGACACTGTCTCAGTGGCCGTGAGACCCAACAAGATGAACGCAGCGTCCCTGCTCAAGCCTCAGCCCTCAGCCCTCAGACCACCAGGAGCTTTGAGGGGGAGGGCGCGAGGGCGGGGCAGCTGTGGTCACTCACTCGTTCCCGGCCGAGCATCTGAGACGTCCACCAGGGGCCCCGTGGCCTGCGACACCGCCTGGTAGTGGACCGTGTGCGTGACGGTCAGGGACTTCTGCTTGGCCGCCTCTCCGAAGTCGGCATCCGTGAGCAGCACGGTGGAGCGGTCATCTGCAGGCACAGAGAGGGCGTCAGACACGGGACCCCCCCACCCAGGCCCTGGCAGGGCTCAGAGCACCGGATCGGGAAGATGGCAGAGCAGCGCTTGTCAGCGTTTCTGCACGGCGGGCAGTGAAGCAGCGGTGACTGGGTGTGGGGGCTTGTGGCGGCCCGAGCTGCAGCACCTTCCCGTGTACTGAGTCTGATGAGAGGGGGTGGCAGGAGAGGAGGGGGAGAAGAGGGGAGAGGAGGGAGGAGAGGGGAGGAGAAAGGAGGGGAGGGGAGGAGAAGGGAGCGAGGAGAGGGGAGAGGAAGGAGGAGAGGGGAAGAGAGGGGGGAAGAGGAGGGAGGGGAGGGGAGGAGAGGGGAAGGGAGAAGGGAGGAGAGGGGAGAGAAGAGGGGAGGGAGGGGAGGGGAGGGGAGAGGGGAAGAGAGCAGAAGGGAGAGGAGGGAGGAGAGGGGAGGGGAGAGGAGAAAATAGAGGGTAGTAGAGGGGAGGGGAAAGGGGAGAGAGGGAAGGGGAGAGGAGGGAATAGAGGGGAGGGGAGGGGAGAGGGGAGGAGAGGGAAGGAGAGAGGAGGGAATAGAGGGTAGGGGAAGGGAGGAGAGGGGAGAGGAGAGGGGAGGGAGGGGAGGGGAGAGGGGAAGAGAGTGGAAGGGAGAGGAGGGAGGAGAGGGGAGGGGAGAGGAGAAAATAGAGGGTAGAAGAGGAGAGGGGAAAGGGGAGAGAGGGAAGGGGAGAGGAGGGAATAGAGGGTAGTAGAAGGGAGGAGAGAGGGAAGGGGAAGGAAGGAGAGAGGAGGGAATAGAGGGGAGGGGAGGGGAGAGGGGAGGAGAGGGAAGGAGAGAGGAGGGAATAGAGGGTAGGTGAAGGGAGGAGAGGGGAGGGGGGAGGAGGGAGGATATGAGAGGAGAGGGGAGGAGAGGGGAGGGGAGAGGAGGGAGGAGAGGGGAGGAGAGGGGAGGAGAGGGGAGGACATAAGGGGAGGAGAGAGAAGGGGAAGGGAGGGGAGGAGAGGATTGGAGAGGAGTGGAGAGGAGGAGAGGAGAGGGGAGGAGAGGGAAGGAGAGAGGGGAGGAGAGGGAAGGAGAGAGGGGAGGAGAGGGGTGGGGAGAGGAAGTTCCCCAGAAGCTGCTCATTTGTTCATGCAGTGCTCCAGAGGCTACTGTACTGGACGAGGCCCTGGCCCTGGGCCTGAGACGAGAGAGCTGGCCCGTGGCAGCTCTGCTGTGCGCAGTGACCCCCGGGGCGCCTTACCGATGGTCTCCATGGTGTCCCTCTCCTCGATCAGAAGCTGAGCCCTGGGTATGTCGATATGCATCCTCAGAGTCTGCTGCTGCTTGCTCAAGGTGTCCGAGGTCCGGGTGTTCTTGCTGGGGGGTAAGGAGCGAGAGAACGTGAGCACACTCGGCTCCGAGCACTCCCCCCGTGGGTCAGCCTGGCTCACGACCCCGTGATGAGCGTCTCGTAGAAAGGGGAGCGGAAGGAGCTTTCCGTAAGCTTCCGTAAGCTTTGTTTGGAAGCTATTTATTAACGTTGAATATAGCCGTGAATTTTGGGTTTGGGAAATATATATTAACAGGGCCAGAGAGAAAGTACAGTGAGTAGGGTGCTTGCCTTGCACACAGTCAGCCCCTGTTTAATCCCCAGTACCACGTAAAAGCCCTGGAGTGACCCCTGAACAGAGGCAGGGATAAGTCACGAGCACTGCTGGGTGTGGCCCCCAAACCAAGCTACTATGCATGATTATAAATTGTAACATATACAAATTATCAACAGATGGGCTCTAGAGTGTCTCATCTTTTTGTGAAAAATATAAATAAGGCCAAAATGTCATTTGGGCACAAATAGCAGTTTCCTCTCTCGAATCTGAGCTACTCCAATAAGGGAGAGCTGGTATCCGGCGTTCTCCGGATGGGCCTGGTGAACGCGTTTGCACTTACATCTGGTGTTGTCTTATGTTTGTTCCGGTAACAAACCATAAACCTTGTTAGCATCCCCCACACGCGTTTTGTTTTCCTAGCCAAAATTACATTTGCGGGTAGAAAAGAAGGAAAGCAATTACTATTAAGAATTTTATCTCAAAATTTGTGTACCGGAAAATCGCTCTGGTGGGGGGGATCTGTCTTCTCTCAGAAAGTGAAAGCAGGTAGGAGACTGCCCGGGCTGTCGGCGGTGGGACAAAGCTCTGCCCGCTGCCCGGAAGTTGAGAAGAGCCGGCAAGGGCTCGGTCAGCAGCTCACCGGGCACAGAGGTGGGCCAGTACCGGAGGGCAGACTCTGACTCCACATATGCAAATTGGGGAGAGGGTGTTTGGGACCCTAGAGGTGCCCGGGACTCTGTGCTCATGGATCTCTCTTAGTGGTGCTCAAGGGACCCGAGGAGGCGCCAGGGATCAAACCGGGGGCGGGCACACTCAAGGCAAGTGCCTTATGCCCTCGACTTTCTCTCCCGTCCCTTTAGCTACATTTCCAACAGTGTCTTTTGAGAAGTCACCAGCTCCGAAGCTGCTTAATCCAGCCCCTGGGCTCACCGGCGGCACCCATAGGCGCCCGCAGCTCAGGGAATGTCAGGATCTGCTGGGAGCCGTATTTCTGAAGGCCGGCACCCTCGGTAACAACCATGAGCCACTCTCAAGAGGGATGGATAAGGGGGTGATCATCTCCCACGACACCCCTCTACAGGGCAGGAGCTCTTCTGTCCCATCCAGGAGCCCCGGACCCTTTCTGGTCCCAGAGGGCACGTCTCCCGCTGGGCCTGTGACAGCAGGGAAGCCGGCCCGCTGAAGCCGAGTGCGGGCAGAATCCCTTCAGAGGTCTGCGTGTCCGCCTGGCACGGCACTGCGAGTTTTGTCAAGGCCCTTCCTTTCTTCCCGTGCGCGTCAACAGACCCGCCCGGGGGAGCTGGGATGGCTCCGGAGAGCGGCCTCGGCAGTGCCTGACCTTGAACCAGATTGCTCGTCCTGCAGCTGAGGAACTGGGGCAGGCAGGCAGGCAGAGCTGTTCGCCAGGCAGAGCCTGTGTGCTGACAGCAGCGTGGCCTGAATCTCTCCCGCGGGCTCCGGACTCCAGAATCAGTGAGTCCGACACTGGTATGCACTGAAGCTCCTCAGTGCACGGTCGGGAGAGGGCTGACGCCGGCCCAGGGCGGCTCTATCCCCCCCGCCCCCAAACATATGGGGAGCACCTCCTCTGTGAATATCTCAAAGACCTGCTTAGGAGCTTCATTAGGGACTTGAACTCGTCCTTGGACCAAAAATAGACATGTGGGCTAGTTTCTCCTGCTGATCATGAATAGTTATGAGGCGCCGCAAGTGCTCTGTTAAACAGACATGGACCCGAGCACGGCAAGACTTAAGTCGCAGCGAGGGGTCTGTCTGCTTGGCACGACTGGCACGGGGAGCAAGCCCGAGAGCCCGGCAGAGGCATAAAGGCAGAACGGGAGAAACTTTAAGGACGAGGGCGCTCAGGGCTGGAGGTAAAGCTTTCCCTGCTGAGCACCTCTGGAGCCAGGTCTCCAGCCGGGAGCTGGGCGCGGAGCTGGGGCGAGGGGCGGCTTTCTCAGCCTGCTGTGGCCCAGGGGAGCCGCTTCCCTAGTACCTTCCTGAGACGTGACTCCCGCTGCTAGGGAGACGCCGTGGCCCCCACAGGAAGCTCCCTCAAGACCCCCACCCCCTTCCTGCCGCTGCTCTTCCCAGCCAGTGGGAAGTGGCCGACAGCTGAGTATAAAAGCACGTTACTTGGTATCTGGATCTCTTGCTAGTGGGACTCCGACCCATAGAAGAGAAATCACAAGTCAAAATCATAAGTATTGTGTCAGCCTATCCTCAACAACCCCTTCTGCCCAACTGCTGCCCTTCCGGAGCCCCGGAAACCCAGGCCGCCTCTCACAGCTGCTACCGTGCCAATCACCCACTGGCCCCGCACAAGGAAGCCTCTAAGGAGATGCAGGCCGAGCAGCTGAGACTCATGGACACAGCAGTCCCTCTGACTGAGGACCCCGGGGCGCCCTCGGGAGCAGGTGGGCTGAGTCCTTGGCCTGCTGTAGCACCCACACCCACCCCGGTAGCCATGCCAACGGCTCAACTCCACTGCCCCACTAATATCCTCTGCAGACACCAAATCTCAAAAAATCTTGGGTGCTCCAGGCTGAGAACTCTGGGGTGTTTCTGGAGTGGGGGCAGGCACTTCTGGGAGCTCCGGCAGCTGCACACACTTCCCTGCAGCCTCCGCCACGCCAACTCATTGGCCCAGACCATAGATCCTGAAGTGTCGGGACCACACAGCCACATACATGGCTACGCGACACTTCCAAACTCATCAGTACTGAAATCCTAGTAGGAGCACACCAAGTTACATGGGGAAGTAGCAGAGGAGCCAGCTCAACCCAATAAACAAAAGCAGTAACAGGAAAGGCCCGACCAGCAACCAACAGCTCAGTAAATCCGTAGACAAAGGACCTAACACCCCCCTGGGGAGATACAACAACTTTTTTCACATATTTTATTTTACTGAAGTATTTCTGACAATCCCTTTAGATAATTAGTTGCATCAAGCAATACAAAGTAAGTTGTCGTATTGCCTGCTAAGGGGGCAGGCCTGGAGAGTGGTTTGGGAAATGGGGACAGTGGCAGAGGGAGGGTCACTTTGGTGGTGGGGTTGATGTTTGAACACTGAAAGCCTGTAATGAATGTATTATGATCAAATTGTAAACCACTAGTGTTAAATAAAGTATCTCATTTGCAAAAAAAAAAAAAGGAAAATGGTTAAGGTGAGTTGGAAATCATTCTCTGAAACATGTTATCTGGGAAGCAAGGCTGGGGTCTTACCTCATGAGCATTTCAGCTAAACTCTTTGCATCTGTGGAAAGAAAGCTCAGTGTTAGTACAGTGCATGAGTAATGCCCTCACGTTCACCACATCATGTGTGACCAGTGTTCTACAGAGAAGACAAAAGACACTTTCAAAGGTCATTATACATCCAACCACCGAGAGATCTATGGATTATTTCTTCTACATGGGATATAAATGTTCATGCATTTTCTGTACATATACCACTTGTTTGTATATCACATATATTGGCATATGCACCACACATATATCACATGTAAGCACATCCTTGTATCCATGCACACATCCATGTACACAGGTATGCATACATGTATGAGTTGGCATGTACCCATTCAGGCAGGTGAATGTTTGTGTACACATGGGTATACGTATGTCTTTGTGTATATGTATTTCATCATCATCATCATCATCATCATCATCATCATCATCATCATCATCCCGTTGATCATTGACTTTCTTAAGCGATCTCAGTAATGTCTCCATTCGTCCTAACCCTGAGATTTTAGAAGCCTCCTCTTTCCTCGTCCTTCCCAACAGTGCCGCATTGGAGGCTCTTTCAGGGTCAGGGGAATGAGACCCACCATTGTTACTGGGTTACTGGTTTTGGCATATGAGTACGCCACGGGGAGTTTGCCAGGCTCTCCCATGCAGTGTGAGTATTTGTGTATGTATAAGTATATAAACACTCGGGGGCAGGGAAATTCTGAAACACCCAGTGAAAGGTTTTATTATGAGCTATTTGTCATTTTTCAAAAAGTATATCTCAAATAAGTAAAAAAAATAATTTTATAAAGGTAACACTTCAAAGGGAATTCATTCATGTAGCACAAATTCTATTCTTTGTTATCAAAACATCAAAACCTAAAAGCTCACAGCACTGTAGATTAATGTAAAAGGCATTATTATGAATCTATGAGTACCAGAGTTTGATAAAAAAAAAAAAAGAAAGAAAGAAAGAAATGACATATCCCTGAGCCTGGAAACTTGGCTGTTTATTTTCAACTCATGCAGGAAATTATTTCCACCCCCACTGTTGTTTACAGAGACCTGGTTACCTTTCCGACAAACAAAAAATCCTGCCTGAAAACGATCTAGACAAAAATTCCCCTTTCAGTGCCACTGATGTGAAGTTCTCATTTTCCTTAAAACAGAATGTGTTCACTTTGCACATCTGTCCCAGTGAAAATGGAATGTTTTCTTTCTTTCAACATTAAACGCTTTACTGTTGTTTTTCTTTCGTTGCTCCCTGCAAAGTCCTGACATTCAATGTCATGTCAATGAAGAGAACTTTCTGGAAAAGGGCTCTGTGGACAGTGTTACTGAGTTGATAGAGACGTGGACGAAGTTACTGAGTTGATAGAGAATGCTCGCACTGGGGCATTTGAAATCCCATCTTTGGGAGACACGTATCTAATCATTTTCCGTGTTTATGTGGGGGATCCCTGAAAGGGGAGGGCGATCACGGCTCATTGCATGTGGGCTGACCCATGTGGGCACCGAAGCTGAGTTCAAGTTAGTTACTATTGCCGAGAGAGCATGCAACGGGGTGCTGGTGTGTGCACAGAGGGGTTCAGTCTCTAAAGCAGAGCAGGTCCCCTTGGTCCCGAAACAAAGAAAGCAAAAGGCATTTAACCTCCAGCTCCTATCTTTATAGTGACCTGCAGAGACAAAGTAAATATGGTGAGTTGCTTCTCTTCCTGAATGATGTAACACTGGCAAAGTGTATGTGTGTGTGTGTGTGTGTGTGTGTGTGTGTGTGTGTGTGTGTGTGTGTGTGTGTGTGTGTGTGAATGCCAGGAGCTTGGAACGGGTGAGCAATGTGTTCCAAACAACTCAGCTACCCAGTTCGATACCCTACAACAAGGGGCTCATTTTGACGGAGCCGGTGTTGCCCCTCGGGTCTCGGCGTGAAGGTAACGGAGACCTCAGCCTTGCCTGACGGGCTGCTGTCCTCATCGTATCTCCTTCGCTTCCCCACGTCACTCCTCACAGCCGCCCTTGCCGGGAATTTCTTCGGTTTTCAGACCTAAGCACTAGGGAATTGCAGCTGGCCAACAGGTGGGAACAAGGCTTCCTCAGACACGCAACATCTCTGTCCATGCAAGCTCCTCTTTGCAAGATCCTTCAAGGGAACCCCTGCACTTCTGTGCAGCTGAAACAAACCCCACGTGAGAGCTGCTTTCCTAAGAGCTACAAACCTGTCCTGGGTTTTCTCCCCGTTCAGGAATAGTAAACCCCCGGTGGGGGGAGTTTGATTAAAAAACCAGGACAACAGAGACACATGCAAAGGAAAACCAGAGAACCTTGAAACCAAGAGAGATACACGGGCAAACACAGGGAAACGGAAGCGTGTCCACAGTCTCAGGGGAGTCTGTCCAGAACCTTCTCTCCCACTGCCCAGGCTCTGCCCGAGACCTTCTGTGCTCCTCTGCACCCATTCTCAAGGACAGAATCGCTCTTGGACGAGTACTATCCTAACAGAAAGGCTGGGTTGGGGGTTTGAAAGGATAACTTTCGAAAAAGCAACAAAGGCAGATAAGAGAGAAAATGTGGGACGTGAAAGAAGGTGGGGAGGAAAGAAGGTCGGAAGGTTGGGAGGTTAGAAGGAGGGAAGGGAGGAAGGGAGGAAGGAAGGAAGGAAGGAAGGAAGGAAGGAAGGAAGGAAGGAAGGAAGGAAGGAAGGAAGGAAGGAAGGAAGGAAGGAAGGAAGGGAGGGAGGGAGGGAGAGAGGGAGGGAGGAAGGGAAGGGAAGGAGGGAGGAATGGAGGGAGAAAGGGAAGGAGGGAGGAGTGGAGGGAGGAAGGGAGGGAGGGAGGAATTAATGAAGGAAGGAAGGAAGGAAGGAAGGAAGGAAGGAAGGAAGGAAGGAAGGAAGGAAGGAAGGAAGGAAGGGAGGGAGAGAGGGAGGGAGGAAGGGAAGGGAAGGAGGGAGGAATGGAGGGAGAAAGGGAAGGAGGGAGGAGTGGAGGGAGGAAGGGAGGGAGGGAGGAAGGAAGGAAGAAAGGGAGGGAGGGAAGGAGGGAGGAAGGGAGGGAGAGAGGGAGGGAGGAAGATGGGATGGAAGGAAGAAGACGATAGAAGGTAGAAGGGAGGGGAGGGAGGGTCTGTAAAGCACAGAGTGAAGGAAAAATCCCCAGTATGTGGGTTCTGACCCCATCAAGCAGGGTCTGGGCACACCTTAGCTTGCCGTCCAGCTCCCGGGCTACACCCTGCCAGTGTTTTCACGAGTGGACACGGTGGGTTGCTGCACACCACAGGTCCCTGAGGCTCCTGGACTCACCCTGCTCTTCCTTAGGATGGACCCATTGGGAGCCAGGTTTTGGTCTGCCCGACGGGAGTTTTGCTTCCAGGCAGAGCTGGTAATGGCCTTCTAGAGCCAATGAGGTCATGTGAAACTATGACTGTGCCCAATCATGAACCCTAACTCTCTCTGGAAACAGAGACCCCGCGGGTTCCTTCTGATACTCTTCAACGGCTTCAAAGCCTGTTGGACGCAGTGGGGCTACTCGGCCCCAGCTGCATGGTCAGAGCTGAGTCCACCCACTGGCCCGACCACAGCCTCCTGCGCGCTGGGAAGGCGCTGTCCAGTTGGCACTGCCAGCAGCTCAGCCTGGTTGCTGCCAGCCCAGTGCTTTGCCCTCCTGGGTGGACGCTGACCGAAGCTCGTCTTCACCCAAGGCCTGCTGCCTGCATGGGAGTCAAATTTCTGTAAGGACGGCATTGCTGAGCTGTGGGCTCTGTCCCTGGCCCTTCACGGGGCTCGGCAGTGGGTTCAGGGAGTTGCTCAAAGTGAGCCTTGGCTTCTGAACTGCCCAAGGTTATAGATTTAAAACGGTTGCCCTTGCAGGCAATTTAGACTTTAGAGTTTAGGAGGTCGCTGTGCTCTAAAATTAGGAGAGCACTCAGGAAGCGAGAATATAGGTTGGCTAAATTACTTGAGTCCCATTTCTTTTTTTTTCCCCCAAGTTTTTACATAAAGAACATTATATTGTACTAATCTAACTAGGTTGCCTGCTGGCAAACAGGGAAGAGTTTCCAGGACTCAAACCCGGCCCCCCGGCGGCCTCCCAGAGTGGCCGTCACGGCATTGGCCGGCAACCCCACCTCTGAGTAAGTAATACAAGAAACCATCATTTCCTACAGCCCCAATTTTTCTTTTTTGCAGCATTGATTTTGATTGGCAATTTTTTTCCAGACAATTTTAACGTAGGATGAGGAAGTCCCTTCTGGGGACAGCGGTGGAACCACTGCATGAACTGATCAAATCTGTAAATACACTTGTACCGGCTCTAACCCAGGTTTTGGGTCGGTCTGAGTCCATGTGGGTCAGGCTGTCACTGGGCGATTCGCTAATGAACTGCATTCAGCTGCTTGCCGTCCCTCCCCGCAGTGAGTGGGAGCAAGAGGCTTCATCTGGGTCTGGAACATCCCAGGGGCCCCGCAAGGCACACGGCTGCACAGGCCTTGTTCCTTTTGTTTTCTTTTTGGGTCACACCCGGTGATGCACAGGGGTTACTCCTGGCTCTGCACTCAGAAATCACTCCTGATGGTGCTCGGGGGACCATATGGGATTCTGGGAATGGAACCCGGGTTAGCCTCGTGCAAGGCAAATGCCTTCCCCACTGTGCTATCGCTCCCGCCCCTCCTTGTCCTTTTTGATGTGTGCCAGTCTCTGAGGTGTGAGATGATGTCTCTCATGCATTGTTGGTGGGAATGCTGACTGGTCCAGCGTTTTGGGAAACAATATGGACGTTCCTCAAAAAGCTAGAAATTGAGCTTCCATCTGACTCAGCAATACCACTTTGGGGAATTTAACCTGGGGATGCAAAAACACACAGCAGAAATGCCATCTTTACTACTCACACTAGCTAGAATCTGGAAACAACCCAAGTCCCCGAGAACAGATGACTGGATAAAGGAACTGGTGTACATCTACACTATGGAATACTATGCAGCCACTGGGGAAGATGAAGTCATGAGATTTGCTTCTACGTGGAGGGACACAGAGAGTATTGTGCTGAGTGAGGTGAGTCAGAGGGAGAGGGACAGATATAGCATGATCGCACTCATTTGTGGGATATGGAAAAAAAAACAGAGTACGAGACGAATATTCAAGGACAGTAGAAAGAAGCGCCAGAAGGACCGGCCCGTGGTTGGACACCCACCACAAGTGGTGATGGAGAGGACAGTTAGGATAGAGAAGGACAGATCAATCCCAACTATGACAGTGCTTGTTGGAACTGATCACTCTGGATAAGAACTGAGTGCTGAAAGTAAGTAAGGGACAAACAGGATACCTGCATTGAAAAGCATAGTGCCCAAAAGGAGAGGGGGGGAGAGAGAGAGAGAGAGAGAGAGAGAGAGAGAGAGAGAGAGAGAGAGAGAGAGAGAGAGAGAGAGAGAGAGAGAGAGAGAGAGAGAGAGAGAGAGAGAGAGAGAAAGTGAGAGAGAGAGGGAGGGAGGGAGGGAGGGAGAGGGAGGGGAGGGAGAGGGAGAGAGAACGGGGACATTGGTCATGGCAAAGGTCCGCTGATGGAGGGACGAGTGTTGAACATTGTAAGACTGAAACCCGATCATAATCAATTTTGTAACTGCATGTCTTACTGAGATTCAAAGAAATTTTAAAAAAGAAGAAGAAAAGAAAAAACAATAAACCAGCACAGTCCTTCCTGGAGCCAACCCTTTCCTAGCACGTTCTCCCTGGTCCAGAGATGTGAGTTCCCCTCATATGTCATTATCTCTGCCACTGGAGTGTGGGTTCCCATAGGGCTGGGCCGGGGTCTCAGTGACCTGCTTTCTCTCCAGACTCTTGTGAACAAGCAGGAACGCCCAGTGTTTTGCTGGCGGGCTTCTGAAGATGCTGCTCGGGGCATGGCAGCCCAGGGACCACATTTTAGTGCCTTTGGGTTTCTCTCAGGCCCCATGCCGACCTGGCACGATGTCGTGGATGGAGTCAGCTCCTCCCCGCAAGTCTCAGGCCCCACTGGGGAGGTACGAGGGGCTCTGTTGGCATGAGCACAGCTTACAACTTCAGGAGAGAAAGCTTGAAAATGGAGAAAGCGGGGGCTGGGGCTGGGCTGGTGGAATTAGGAGCACGTCCCTTTGTGGACACAGCAGTCTCAGGGGAGCAGGCCAGGGGTCCGAGGGTGTACGCAGGTGAAGACCCTATGACGGCCGTACAGGAAGGAGAGGCCGCTGGGGTGGCTTCTCAGTATGTGAGTGAGATGACGGGAAGTGAAGGACAGATGTTATGCACAGTGTCCCTGGACTGGGACTGTCCAGCCGGGGCTGGGGTCCTAGTCAGCTCTTCCTAAGGCTCGGCCGTGGGCCGGGCAAACACCGAGAGTCAAAGAGGAGTCAAAGAGGAGACCTCGTCCCGTCCCGGAGAGGGCCTGCCACAGCCCAGACAGCAGCCACGGCCAGCCTGCTCTGCTTTTTTTTTTAAAAAAAATTAAATCACCATGAGATATAGCTACAAGGTTTCATGCTTGAGTTTCAGTCACACAATGACCAAACACCCATTTCTCCACCAGGGCACATTCCCCACCACCAATGCCCCAGTATTCCCCCCTTCCCCGCCCTCCCCCTGCCTCCATGGCAGACAATATTCTGAATACTCTTTCTACTTTGGGGCATTATGGTTTGCAACACAGATACTGAGAGGCCGTCAAGTGTGGTCCTTTATCTACTTTCAGCACACATCTCCCATCCCGAGCATCCCTCCCACCCTCACTGACTCAGTGACCCCTTCTCCATCCCAGCTGCCTTCTCCCCCAGCTCATGAGGCAGGCTGCAAACCATGGGGCAATCTTCCTGGCCCTTGTCTCTACAGTCCTTGGGTGTCAGTCTCATGTTATGTTATTTTATATTCCCCAAACGCTGCCTCTGCTTCTTAACCCCAGAGTCCTTTGAGTTTGGGGGGGAGCAGGGACCCGGAGCTGGAGCATTCGACTGCTTGGTCCAGCACCGAGCACTGCTCCAGTTCTTGCCAGACAAGTCTTGCCTTGGAAACCTGCCTTCGGCACCTGCTCCCCGCACACCGCGGGGCCCGCTGGCCTTGGCCGGCTGCTCCCCGGGGGATTCCTGGGCTGCTGCCTCTTTGTTCCAGAACGTCCCTTCCTCCCGCTGACCCTCACCCCTTGGCTCTGACCTTTCTCTGGCACAAAGAAAGCCAAACTGTTTCCGGGGATGAGAGGCCCTGCTCTCTGGGGCGAGCATCACCTACAATGTAGGTCCTGCGAGACTGAGGCTTGAATTAAAATGACATATTTGAAACTAAGTTGACCAAACTCATTGGCATCAATAAGAAATCAGCTCCCATGCAGACTTTGGGACACCTTAATGTCACCAAACTTCCAGGGGAAGACCCCATACACTGTCAAGAAAGACCCCAAACGTCTTCAAGAGTTAAGAATAGCCGGGCCTGACCTGCCACTTATTTTCCAGCTGTTTAGCCCAGGTGGAGGGGAGCAGGCCCCATCCTGTCCACTCAGTGCAGGGACAGTGCCCTGGACGAGATGGTGCCTCTCCACTATAGGGTACATGGACACACATACACACACGTATGGATGCACACACACACACCTACACACACACACTCAGATACCTTCTACTTACATGCATGCACCCTCAGCCCCACACTCATGCTTATATGCACACGCTCACACTCAGATACACTCAGATGTACAGTCATATACATACACTCAGGCACACACGCTCACACCCAAACACTCAGATACATATCAGATACTCATACACACATACTCACACACCCAAATACTTACACACTCAAATGCACACACTCAGATACACGCATACTTTCCTGCATACTCACCCAGATACTCAGACACTCAGAGACACACTCAGGACTTCCTGTATCTCCAGAGAGGTCTCTGTGGGGCCACTGAGGTACTCAGAGGAGAGTACCGCCAGGCTACCCCCACTGCAACAGGGACTTGCGTTTGTTTTTTTCTTTCAGATTTTGGGCCACACCCAGCAGTGCTCAAGGACACCCCTGGTGGGGACTGGAGGACTCTGTGGATGCCAGGAATGATGAACCCAGGGCAGCTGGGCCAGGCAAGGCCCTGCCCGTGTCCCACTGTCTCTCCAGCCCTGCTCTGAGGACTCTTTCAACGCTCCTGTAACCCTCACAGGATCACAGCACAGCGGGCACATGCGCCTCACCCAGAAGGGCTTGGCCAGGAGGCCCAGGCACCCCTGCCCCATGCAGGCGGCACGTGGCGGGAGTCTGTCCCTTCACTGAGCACCAGAGCACGACAGGGGCAGTGGCCAGGCTGCAGGTAGCCTGCTGCCACAGCACAGCGCCAGACACGCGAACGACAAGGCCAGCGCACGGGGCGCCCTCGGCCCCTTGAATCCCGGTCAGCCCCGGGCCAGCTCCACTTTCCAGACAATCATGGGCCTCTGCTAACGACACCCTCCCGGGGGGCTCAGCCCTCCAGCGCCTCTTCCCCGAGAGGACACCCCCCCTTCCCGAGCAGGGCACATCGGGCTTCTCAGAGGCAGCCCCAGCTGTGGCCTCGCCGGCCCGGGGGGCCGTCCCCAGGAGTGGGGTCCGGAAGCAGGGGTCAGCACGAGTCCCCACCTGCAGTCACGGGGGCCCAGGGCCTGGGAACAGCCTGGTCAGAATCCCTGTAGCACCCACCCAAGGTCGCTCCCCGAGTCCGACAGTCTCGTTACAGACGTCTCTCACGGGGGAGCCGAGGGGCGGGCGGGCGCGGGGACGAGGCGGCCCCCAGGGCTGAGTCCCCCACCCCTGGGCGCACGCACGCACTCACCTCTCAGCCTCTTGAGCCGCTGCTCCCGCCGCCGCCTCCGCACTACCAGCAGGAGCACCAGCAGCAGCAGGACGCCCACCAGGATGCAGGCGATGGTCACCAGCATCTTGAGCCCCTCGTTGGTCGTCAGCCCTTCCTCGCTCTGCACCACCGACTTGATGAGCGGAGGGATGGTGCCTGCGGGCAGGACGGCACGGTCACACGGGCGGCCCTGAGGACGCCGAGGCCGAGGGCTGGCTGCAGGGGGGGGGGGGTAGTGAGGGTTCCCGAGGCCATGCCCGGGACCCAAGGACATCCAGGTGGGGACACTTAACTCAGTCCTGGCGGGCCCCTGGGTCTGCTTGCTTCCCTTCCTCCACTTCTGCTCAGCCCCTCACACAGGGCTCTGTCCCGCCCATGTACCACAGCCGCAGCAGGCAGGCGGGGAGACGCCCGGGCTGAGGGCTGAGGGCTTCGACCTGTATGGACGACCTGGCACCAAGGGCAGAGGGCACTGGCGAGGGGGCACAGCAAAGGTGGAATAACAGGTCTGGCAACTGGACGGCAGAGTTTCTACAGGACACAGCCCAGGATGCACCTCTTTTTTTTTTTTACCTTTGGGGTCACATCCAGCGATGCTCAGGGGTTACTCCTGGCTCTGCACTCAGGAATTACTCCTGGCGGTGCTTGGGGGACTCTATGGGATGCTGGGAATCGAACCCAGGTCAGCCACATGCAAGGCAAACGCCCTCCCCACTGTGCTATTGTCCAGGATGCACAGTCTTAAAGGAGTATTGATTATCTTTTATTTATTGATTGATTGATTTTTGCTAATTTACTTTCGCTCGCAGGTTCAAGAGCAGATCTACTTGAAAATATCCAGGCCGCAGCCCGGCACCTATATCTCGTCAAAGGGGAACCACGGAGGCTTCTGACCCAGCTTCTCCGGATCAGGTTCAGTGAATATTCCAGAAAAAAAAAATGGGTCATCTTGAATTTTAAGATAAGGAGACCCGATTCTTGACTCTTTAAAGCATTCATTAATTCATTTTATTTTGGTTTTGAGGCCACACTTGGTGTACCAGGGCTCACTCCTGTCTCGGGGCTCCGGGGTCTGCCTGGCTGGTGCTGGGGGACCTTGGCGCTCGGGGGAGGGGCGGGGCCTGCTGTGCGCCGTGTCCGTGTCCAGCCCTTTGCAGTGTCCAAGAGACCTAACTCTGCCCTCTTGGCATCTTTGCAGAGGCCGAGTGCAGCTGAGCCCACAGGGATGCAGACCCTGAGGGTCCCCTGGGAGGGGGTACGTGACAAACACTCTTCCGTGGATTTTCTACGGAAGCTGTAGAGTTAGGAACTCAGCGCTCAAATAATCCAACTTCCTCTGGAGCAAAGACCAGGCTCTCCTGCCCGAGAGCACAGAGCAGGGGGGAGGGGGAGCACCTCGGGCCCTGCTCTCTGCAAAGCACAGCGTGTGGGGCTGGGCCCCAGCTCTGGCAGTGCTCAGAGGCTCCCCGGGGTGCACTGGGGGCGTCTGCAGAGGCAGCGGGAGGGAAAGTGAGAGCAAGGGTCCAAGGCAGCCGGCACCGCGGACAGAGATGCGGGGGCCTAATTGCCACAGTTTGTTTTTCCTCCCAATGAAAAATAAAAATCTCTCCAGGCAGACGTGACACAGAGATATTAAAGCCATAGATCCGTGAAATTGGCTTCCAGAGAATCCGTCATCTTTCTTTCTCCCCCCTCGGGAAAACGTAACCTGGGAGTCTCATTTCTCAGGGTGGCGACATCACTTCCGACTCCAGAAAAGTGCCTCCAGCTCCCCGGACTTGGGGGTCGGCTCTAAAGCCCTGTCCCCAGTGGGCAGGCTGCGTGGGAACCCTGCAAGGCCCCCTGGACTGAGAGAGACCGTCCTGGACTCTGCAGACGGGCCGGCGCAAAGGGAACCCCAAGCTACCAACTATCGGTGCTGGGCGCCTGGGCGTGGCTCTCGGAGCCCTGAACCCAAGGCAAGAAACAGATGCCCTGACCCTCCCCTCTCGGGCTCGGGGGAACCTGCGGCCCCCAGGCCAGTGCCAGGCGTGGGTCCTTCCTTCAGAGAGGGCTGGCACAGGTGGTGAGTGCCCGCAGGGGCGCTGGACTGGGGTCTTGCTCTCTGCAGAGCCTCGGGCTAGTGGAAGCAGCATCGGGACCAACCCCAGGACCTTGCTACTTTCTCTGAAATGCTGGGTGCCCCTGGGTGCTGGGCAGAAAGAACCCAGGAAGGAGTTTTCAGGGGTGGGAGGAGTGGAGGGGTGTCCACCGGCTTCAGGGCAGAAAGAAGTGGCTCTCGTTCAGGGCCCGTGTCCAGGAGGGGCATGGGGCCCCTGGGTTCCTCCACCCCCTTGTCTTAGCGGGGTCGGCCTGCACCCCTAGAACACCTCGGAGGAAGCTGAGCCTGCAGACCCCCGAGGCACATGATGAATGAGGTGATGGACATCAGGCTTGTGAGCACCAGACGCTGAAGCCGGGACCTGGGCCACACGCTGCCCCCCGGCCCCGCCAACCCCTGCCCGCGGGAGGAACACACACCAGCCAGGCACGTGCCCTGCGAGAAGAAAGGGCCCCGCGTTCCAGCTGTCGAAAGAGGGGCAGAAATCTGCCTCGCTTACTTGGACAGCCAGACACCAGGAGGCACCTCACTTGGTTTGCCCACACGCACGCAAAGCGGGCACGCGAGAACAGATGTAGGCATATACACGCGTGTGTGCTCAAGATGTTTGCTGTGTGGGGATGGAGCGATAGCACAGTGGGGAGGGCGTTTGCCTTGCATGTGGCTGACCCGAGTTCGATTCCCAGCTTTCCATATGGTCCCCCGAGCACCACCAGGAGTAGTTCCTGAGTGTTTCGCCGGGTGTGATCCATAAAGCCAAACAAATTAAAAATAAAAATGTTTCCTATGTTTGGGCTCCAAGTTCTCTGTGTGTTGAGTGTAAACTGCGGGTGTTTTTGCTCGTGTTTGCACGTGATGGTGTGTACACCATGGAAACGTGCGTGCAAATTGGCACTTGTGGGTGCACGCATTGTGCTTGCACGTGCACGTATGTGTGGAAAGCATGCCACGGATACAGGGAGGTGTTGTCAGAGTCTAGACAAGCCTGTGTGTGCTAGCTGGTATGCATGTATGTACATGTGTGCATGCATGTCTTATAACTGTCACATGAGTGTGTTCATATGTCTGCACTAATACCCAACAGCAGAACCAGTACCTCTCTCAGTACTCCTGGTTCTGCTCGGAGACTGGCCCAAACTCTGGTACTGTGGGAAAAATGCTTTTACACGTATCAAGGGAGCAATCTGTGCTGTGGATGGGCTGGTGGGGGCTTGGGGCGGTGGGGGGGGGGGGCTCAGAGCTACGTCCGCTCCCAGGCGGTCACCAAGGCCAGAGCGTCCGAGGGCACCGTCGGCCCTAGCCTGAGCCTCTGACCGGGACTTCCTGACAAGACCCCTCGTGGCTGGAGCACAGCCCTGCAGGGAAGGGGCTGACGCCCCCCACCCCACCCTGACACGGGGACTGTGGGCTGCGGCCCCAGGAGGGGCGGGGGGCGCTTACTGCCGTCGTAGTTGAGCGTGGCGAAGTTGGCCTGCTTCTCGGCGCAGCCCGCGCTGTTGCAGGCGCGCATCTGCAGCTCGTACCACGTGGCCTCCTGCAGGTCGTACAGGATGTAGGACTTGGACAGGGACGTGCGCTGCGCCGTGGTCCAGACCGTGGTGCCGAAGGGCCGGTACTCGAGCGTGAAGGAGGTGATGGGGCAGCCGCCGTCGTTCCAGCCGATGAGGTTGAGCCGCACGCGGGTGGTGTTGACGCTGGCGAACAGCTCCTGCTCCTTGGAGAACTGGGGCTCTGCCGGGGAGGGGGGGGCGCAGGGGTCAGGGCGGGGCCCTCGGGGGACTCAGTGACTAGCGGACATTCCTCTCCCGCCTGGTGCGGAGGAGCGAGGGAGGGGCGAGGGGGCAAGGGAGGGGCGAGGGAAGGGCGAGGGGGGCGAGGGAGGGACGAGGGAGGGGTGAGGGCGGGGCGAGGGCGGGGCGAGGGGGGCGAGGGAGGGGCAAGGGAGGGACGAGGGAGAGGCGAGGGGCGAGGGCGGGGCGAGGGGTGAGGGCGTGGCGAGGGCGTGGCGAGGGCGTGGCGAGGGCGTGACGAGGGCGTGGCGAGGGGGCGAGGGCGGGGCGAGGGGCGAGGGCGGGGCGAGGGGGTGAGGGCGGGGCGAGGGCGGAGCGAGGGCTGTGTTTCTCTCCTTGCCGCGTGGGGGCCCTGCAGGACCTGCTGTGTCCCCTCTAGGTCTCGCTCCTGGCTCAGACCCACCAGCGCTGAGGGCTGACCCATTTCCATGGCTGGAAGGACCTTTCTCGGGGCAGGGGAGTCGGGCCTGGGACCAGGTACTCCTCGAGTCACACACACTTACCACGGGAGTCAGAAAGGTTCTGCAGAAATGAGTCTGGTCCCCTGGGAGCCCTCACCGAGCGTCACCCAACCCTAAAGTTCAATCTCCCATTTCTTTCTTTTGCTTTTTTCCTTTTTGGGTCCCACCCAGCGATGCTCAGGGGTTCCTCCTGGCTCTGCACTCAGGAATTACTCCTGGCGGTGCTTGGGGGACCCTATGGGATGCCGGGGATTGAACCTGGGTCTGCTGTGTGCAAGGTAAATGCCCTCCCCGCTGTGCTATCGCTCTGACCCTTCTTTCCTTTCCTTTCCTTTCCTTTCCTTTCCTTTCCTTTCCTTTCCTTTCCTTTCCTTTCCTTTCCTTTCCTTTCCTTTCCTTTCCTTTCCTTTCCTTTCCTTTCCTTTCCTTTCTTCTTGTTCATTCTCCCACTTCCCGCTGTCCTGTCATCCAGGACGCCCCACTAGGGAGGAGCTGGAGGTGGAGCCCACCCGTGGCCATCTCATCACCTGCCCACGCTCACGTCCACCTCTGGCCTCCCATTACAAACGTCACCCACGGAACGGCATTTCCTTGGGAACTATACTTCCACCAAAAAATCCCACCCCCATAAAAGAGTAATAGCAACCCATCTCACTCTCCATGTGAACATCAGGGCAACGAGGACAAATGGTCATTCGAGAGAGAGAAGGGGCAGGAGCCAAATCCCAACTGGGCCTAGCAGGTGTGAAGACAAATGCCCCCACTCCTGACCACACGTGTAGCCCCGGGGCTCTCAGGCCTGAAACTCGGGTGTGAAAGCCCTTGGTCGCAAACGGAGTTCTTCTTTATCACCGAAAGTGAAGCCGTTACCAAAAGAACCAGCGGGTGGTCAGGACCTGCCCGGTTCCCCTCACAGTCACCGCTGGGTTTGTCTCCGAAATCACCAAGTTCAGCTGCACCGGCAAACCGCCAACACCCGAGCCCGCCTGTCCCTCGGGGTGACGCTTCCCCTCTTCGAGATGGAAGCAGAGCGTCCGAGAGGGCGGGCCCGCTCACCTTTCCCCAGCGTCTTGGCCTCGATGATCTCGCTGATGCGCCCGGGCCCCACCCCGTTCTGTGCCGTCAGCGTGAACTTGTACCAGGTGCCGCACTTGAGGTTCTCCAGGCGGTAGGAGCGTTCGCTGGGGCTGATGGGGAAGCTGCCCCACTGCTCGCTGTTGTCCTCCGAGTACTGCAGGATGTAGCCTGCGGGGAGCAAGGGGCGGTCCAGGCCATGCGATTCACCCACGGCCCCAAGTGGGCCGCCGCTCGCGTCCTGTACCGCGTGAGTGTTCTAGGAAGGGGCTGCCCGAGAACAGATGACTGGTTAAAGAAACTCTGGTACGTCTACGCAGTGGAGTACTATGCAGCTGTTAGGAAAGATGAAACCATGAACTTCGCACATAAGTGGACCAACGTGGAGAGTATCATGCTCAGTGAAATGAGTCAGAAAGAGAGGGACAGACACAGAAGGACTGCACCCATTTGTGGAATATAAAGGAACATAATAGGAGACTGACACCTACGGGCAGTAGAGATAAGGAAGGGCCAGGCAGATGGCCCCATGGCTTGGAAGCCAATCTCATGTGCCGGGGGAAAAGGCGGCTGGGATGGAGAGAGACCACTAAGTCAATGAGGTTGGAGGGCTCACTCGGGATGGGAGATGCATGCTGAGAGTAGACTATGGACGATGATGGCCGCTTAGTGGCTATACTGCAAGCCATGACACCCAAAAGGAGAGAGAGAATAAGAGGGAATGTGTCTGCCATGGAGGCAGGGGGAGGGAAGGGGTGGGGGTGGCGGGAGGGACACTGGGAACATCGGTGGTGGAGAAAGGGTGCTGGTGGAGGGATGGGCACTCGAACATTGTTTGATTGAAACGTAATCACGAAAATCTGTAACTGTATCTCACAGTGATTCATTAAAATTTTAAAAATTGTGAAAAAAAAAAAGAAAAAGAAGGGACTCATCTTCCCCAGGACATTTGTACTCGCTTGGATTCCAGAAAATCCTCCCTGGCTGGATGAAGCCTCGAGCACTGGTATGAAATGATGATGGCGGACCGTGAGGAAGACAAACCACAGGCGATATTATCCTGGTGCCAGGGTGGCTTCATGAGGCCAGAATAAAACCACCTCCTACCCCCCCTTCCCAAAACTCACAGAGAAGGACCAGCAAATCTGCCCCTGGGAGCCACTCGTCCCAATCCTTAAAAGCAGGTGTGGTCTCAAGCGGAGTTATGTGTGTGTGTGTGTGTGTGTGTGTGTGTGTGTGTGTGTGTGTGTGTGTTTTAATTGACACCTTATTTTTTTCCCCTGGGGGTTGGCCACACCCGGAGATGCTCAGGGACCAATCCTAGTGCCTCCTGGCGGTGCCCCAGGGACCCCCAAGGGGCCAAGCACCTTAGCCAGGGCTGAGCTCTCCAGCCCTCACAGCTGAGAGGTGTGTACGGGAACCAAAGCCCTGGAAAAGGGCGAAGCCATCAGCAAGGCCGAGGTCCCCAGCCCTGGTGCCCGTACACTCAAGGACGGACCCTGGTCCTGGAATGGGTCCCAGGGAGTGACCACGGCTCCGAGGCCACTCTTGCTTCCGTCCCCTCTTGCCTCTGTCCTGCCTCTCCCACTAGCTGCTTCTTGGACACTCCCTGGGCCCAGCACTGTCCTGGCCTTTCTCCCAGGCCCTCAGCAAACCCCACCCACAGTGACCGTCTCCGCGTGTGGACGAGGCGCTGGCTTGCGGGCAGTTAGCTGAGCACCCCAAGGCCCCACAAACAGGGTTCCAGCCTGGATCCCGTGTCCTCCCTTCCCGGGCTGTGGGCCTGCCTCCGAGCAACCGTGCTGCCCCCCGCCTCTCCCGGCCCCCTTCCCAGAGCACACGCCTGCATCAGCTCAGCCCAATCGGCATCTCCGCCACGCAGCCTCCTGCACAGCTCCCAGAGTCGCCTTCCATGGGGATCGCAGTTGAAAACATCCCCGTCCCGAGCCAACGCTCCTCACCCCAAACTGGCTCCACTGAGTGACCCCAGCCTCTCGCCTGGCTGTCTCCTCAGCTGGGTCCTCCGCCCGGGGTTGGGAGGGGCCCCGCCTTCCCGCCCTCTCCTCCGGCTCTCTGTAGCCTTGGGCCCCCTCCTTCTTCCCGAGTCGGGCCTCCGCTTCTGTTCTCCTGGGTCGTACCCCCACCCCCCTCCCTCAAAGCTGCCGGTGGGCTGGGGGGACCTGCACGCCCAGCCTCCATGCTCACATTCTGGCTTCACTCGGTTCTGCCCAGGGCGAGGATGTTCCGGGCAGCGACACGTCTGCCATCTGTCGCCGTCTAAGGCCGCTCCAGCAAGCGTTTCTAATCTGGAAAACGGGCACACCCACGCTCATGGTTTGGCCACCGCTGCGTTTCGGGGTCCCCTTTAACTTGGAAACTTGAACTCCATCACTGAGTGAGCGTCATCTCTCAGGCCATCTGCTCTGATGGTTTCATCCTCAGGGGACCAAAAGGCTTATTGTTCTAAAAGTCTAAGTCCCCTTGGGCCTTTCTCCTCATGTCCCGTTTCTGCCCTCAAAGTTTCTCTAGGCATCCGAGGGCCTTCAGCCGCTTGTGGCCAGAGGAGGCTGGTCATCTCCTTCCCCTTCTGGCCTCCAACCCAGCCCCTGCCGTCCACGGCTCTGCCCAGCTGTCCGAGATGACTCGAGAAAGTCATCCTGCGGTGATTCTTGTGACCATGACAATTTGTGCAATTTGTCTGCAGCTGGGTCCTCGCTCCCACTTGGCAACGACTCTGCTCATCTATTAATGACTCCCTGTGCCTGTCACAAGGCAGCCGTTACGAAGCTTTCCCACGCTGCTCAAGCCCACAGTGCATCCTCACCCCTAATCAGCAAACTATTTTTAAAAAATAATCTCACCTTCTCCTTTCCCCGAGAAAAGGGAAGATCTTCCCCTCACCCAGTGGAGTGCTAATAAATATTTAACAACCGGCTCTTGTGGGGGGGAAGAGAGCACTTGGAGGGGGAGCCAGTACGGTTTTGTGGTGTGTAAATATTCCCAGCTGGTGGTCCCGAGCATCGGGCTATGGAGAAACGTAATCAGGTGCTCCCATGAGCTGGAAGGCCGGGGGGAGCCAGTATACCACTAACCCCCCCTTAAAACATCCAGGGATTTCCAGTGCCATCTCCTCCCCCACACCCCCAGGAGTCTGTCCTGGGGCCTGGGAGTCAGAGTCGACCATTCAGGGCTCCCCTGAGGAGGCCTTTGCTCTCTCAGCCTCATGCGCACGTTCCTCAAGTCCTTCCTCGAGCTTCCTCCATTTCCTAGTTACTCTGTGCTCAGGCAACGCTCTCGCTCTCCCCACCCCACAGAGCTAGGACGATCTCCCCTCCTCACTCAGTAGCAGCTTCCTGAACTCCTTTCACCAGAGCTCCATATACACGGCTGGCTTCCCAGCCGGGCCTCAGGTTCCCCACATGGTGGTCCTCTGTAGGCCCAAAGGTCCCGTTGGCTGCTTCAGTGAGCAACTAGTTAGTGCCTCTCCTGGGAATCAGTGATGCACACGGCGGGGCCAACACAGGGAAGAAGCAGTGTGCGACGCTGGGGACAGAGAGAGGCATACGCTTCCTTCTTGGCCTTGGCCAACATGTATGTCACTCAGATGGGTTGGACAGGAATTTTGTGAATGGATTCCTCGGGTGGATGAGTTGGGCTTCAAGGCAATACAAATAGACGTGTGGTTCATTGTTGTGGAAATGGAATAATTGTAGGCCGTGCTTTCGGAGGCCGACGGGAGTGCACGTGATTGGGTGGAGGTGTGGTGCTCAGCAGCCTGTGGAGAGTGGCAGTCAGCCGCCGTGGGGGCCCCAGCCCCCCTTACCTCGGATGGAGCTGCCGCCGTTGTCCCCGGGGAGCCAGGAGAGAGTGATGGAGGAGGAAGTGGTTTTGGACACGGTGAGCCGGGGTTGATCCGGTGGGACTGAATAGGAAACAGTTTTTAGAAAACAAGAATCAGTTTTTCTCATCTCTAGTCTCCTCTAACAGTCATTTACCAAATCATTTCTAACAGCCATTTATTAAAGAAGTGTTTTAGGTTGCCAAAATATGCAATTCACTTCTGTCAAAATGTCTATTGAGTTGATATCCTGGGCTAAAGAGATAGAAGGGAGTGAATCTATTATTTAAAGACAATTCAACTCCATTCCTACTTGGATTTCTTGCTAACTCATTTCCTCACAAATCCCTTAGATTTATGAGTGGTTCATCACTCACCGGAATCGTCTTTAAACGTGCTAAGGATATGTGCGTTATTTTATGCTGCAATTTAGCTGTGATTTAGGGGAGAAAGACAAATGGCAATCCTTGGCTCTCTGCTCCCAGGGTGTGAACGTGTCAGAGGAAGAGGGGGGGGCTAGAGGGAAAATGAGCTGCAACGTTCCTGTTTTTTGAGCTCCTCTCTCAAGATGCAACATGTGAGCGCATGCACGCGCGCGCGCGCACGCGCACACACACACACACACACACACACACGCTGCTCCGCTGCTCCTGAATTTCAAGGTGGGCCTCAAGCAGCCGACATACTTGGAACACCAGGCCTCAGAACGCACACTTCTCACCAACGGGCCTCGGTATTATCAGCTCTGAGGACGAACAGACACACCGAGGCAACTCAGAATCAGCGTCCACGCGGGGGAGAAAGCAGCCCTGAAGACGCTGTTCTCTGTTCCTGAGAGAGGAACCCAGAGGCCAGGAAGACGGGCCAGACATAGAGCAGCCTGCTCGGGAAGGCCCGGTCATTCATTCTCACTCCAGCCCTTTACTTGAAATTCCAGATCCGTTTTATGATTACTTTAAAAAGAGAGAATATTATCCTCCCTGAGCACAATCCTGAGTTTAGTTTTTCTTGCTGCTGCTTCTCAGCACAGTAGCACTGCTGGGCAGAGGATCGTGCATTCTGTTCTCACGGTAATAATTGAGCACTGGATCCACACTGGACCCCCGTGAGTGGCCACTAATATGGACATCCTGGCTTCATGATGTGCAATACTGGGAACATACATGTCCAAGGATCACAGCCCTCTGCTCCTTGTTCCTGCAAGTGGCCCTTTCCTATTTGGTGCATTCGATCATGGGATTTAGCTTTCGTCTTGGTGTTTGATGCCTCCTACACACATCTTGTAAATTGTGTCACTGGTGAAAGCCATTGAGAATAATGTTTCCAGAGATGCACACATCCGGGGAAGGGATTCTGTGTACACACCCAAACATTCTGCGTTCTCTTTGGGATTAAAGAAGCTTTGTATTACGTGTAGCCCTATTTTTTTCCAAACAGACATATATTCTTTTAAAAATAAAAACAGCTCTTTGTAAAGATGCATTTTTACATGGTTTACTCTTGGCCCTTGGCCACACATACAGAGCTTGGTCGGTTCTGGGCCCACGGTGCTGGGGCCTGGGTTCCGGGTTCCGTACCTTGCACTTGTAAGTTCAGGATGATCTCGTCGGAGCCCCAGTTGTTGTTGGCGATGCAGCTGTAGTAGCCCGAGTCCTCGGCCTTCACGGTCCGGATGACGAAGCTCCCGTTGCTGAAGATGCTCCGTCTCCCGTCAATCATCACCAGGCTGGGGGTCCCGTTACTGCCTCACAGGAAGAAAAGGGCACAGATTAAAGAGATTACAACCCCCATTAGCTGAGCGTGGCGGAAACCATCGAGACTCGACAACCGCACGTTAGGCATAGGAGAACTAAGTGATGGTTCATCTCTCTCATCACTGCCATCCAGGTGCTCATTGATTTGCTCGAGTGGGCACCAGTCCCGTCTCCATGGTGAGACTTGTTGTTACTGTCTTTGGCATATCAAACGTGCCACGGGGAGCTTGCCAGGCTCTGCCGTGTGGGCAGGATACCCTCGATAGTTTGCTGGGTTCTCTGAGAGGGGCAGAGGAATCGAACCCGGGTCAGCCGTGTGCAAAGCAAACGCTTTACCCGCTGTGCTAATGGGGTCAAAACCCATCCAAGACTGAACATTGCTCTTTGTGACAAAATCCCAAAAAGGACAGAACCTGTTTGTTCTGTTTCTCTGTGTGGGAGTGAGAGGGGGCAAGGGTGCCCGCCCCTCACTGAAGGAAGGCGGTATCTCCGAGGTGGGGGTGGGGGTAACAGAGCTCTGAACCCACCTCACCGGCACAGTGAGAGTGGGGGCGTGCCCCCCTGCCTCCTGGGGTCAGCCCACACCCAGAGGCTTGACCTTGGGTCTGTGGATGGTGCTCTGAGGCTAAGTGACACAGAAATGAGATGCCGAGTCCATACACAGCTCAGGACCCGAGTTCCAAGTGTTTCTGCCTTCTACTGGCCAGCAGCGACTCTCAGGAATCCGTGTCATGAGGGCGGAACCCTGCCACGCCAAGCTGCAGTAACATTAAGTCTCGGCGAGGCCTCAGTGTCTGGCTCCCTGAAGCAGGCCTTGCAGTTTCCGGTAGGCTCCCCGCTGAGGAATGTGCTGAGATAAGGAACTGGGCAGTTGGGCCTGGCCGGTCATGAGGGGTCACTGCACCCTCCTCAGAAACTGTCACTAACCATTGTCTAACGGCCGACCCCTGTTGTAACAGGGCCGATGCTAAAAACAGACCAGTGTGTAAATTGCCTCTTAACGCTGAACCCTATAGAAGCCGCTGTGATTTGGAGTCGGGGTCCTTGTCAAGGCTCCACTGCCTTGGACGAGACTCGGACCCTAGCTCGAGCTAGCGCTGGCTCGGGCTAGTAATAAAGTTCCTTTGCTTTTGCATTCTCATGTCTGGACTTGTCTCCCCGAGACGGGGGATGCGAAACTTGGGCCGACAATGCAGATCTCGTCTCTGCTCCTCTGCGGGTCCTCGGCCCTGGTCTTGGAGCCCAGCTCTTCCTCTGAAGAGAGAAAGCGCTTGGGAGGGCTCCAAGGCCAGGAAGCTGCCCACCCACTTCCTCCCTCTCGGCTTCGCTGCTGCCTCCAGCCGTAGCCCCCGGGCACAGGCGGCCGATTCCCCCACACGGCCACGGTCTGTGTCTTCACCTGCTTTCTCAGGGCAGGGGGCTGGGAGAGCTGGAGCAGAGGCGAACTCAGCCTCTCCCGACTCGGGGCCCTGGCTCAGGGCCTCGGGGGAACCCAGAGCATCTCCGGCCAGCGGACGGACGCCGTCGCCTTGCCTGAGCGGGAAGGGCAAGAGATCAGATCCCTGGGGTGGGAAAGCTAAGATTCCCTCTGCTCCCCCGACCTTCTCTCTGCCTCCGAGGAAACTCCAGGAAGCGCGCGTGTGTCCTGGCCCCTCCCATGCCGCCCTGCGGGCATCTGCACTGGGTAACTGGTTACCTGTCCTTCATCCACTTCACCGCCGGGGAGGGGTCCCCCACCGCCTTGCAGGGCAGCGCGATGTCTTTCATCCAGGGGGTGGTCACCGTGCCACTGAAGGTGAGGATTCGCGCCGGGGCTGGGCAGAGACAGAGCCCGGTCAGGCCACGCGCCTCCTCCTGCATGGCCCGCAGACCCCGTGCCCACCCCCTGTGCGCCGACCTCACGCCATGAGCAGTGAGATTGTACCGACCGCCAAGGCCCCCACCCCTCAGCCCCGTTTCCCCTAACCCCCAGACTAAACCGGAGGCGCCTCGATGAAATATCTGGGGTCTCCTAAGCTCCTAGCAGAGCCGCGCTTCCCCGAGCCCCGTCATTCTCCAGAGCACTTTATTAAGCCATTTGTCTCGGCATGTTAGAGGCGCCTTTCCCCGCGGGAGCCAGATGCGAAACAGAAAGGCCCGAAGGGAGGAGGAGGGGAGGGAGCCCCTGCATAGGCTCATGGCCTGCGCAAGAGCCGCCAGGATGGGCGGGAGCGGGCGCCTGCCCTGGCAAAACAAGAGCCACTGGGCGGGCAGCGGAGGGGCTGCCAGGAGCCTCTCTGGAGGACCCCTTGCCCTGGCAGGGCCTCTCGGGAGGGAGCAGCACCCGAGGCCCGAGTGGGCAGGGCCTCCCGAGCAGGGACGGAGTGACACGCCAGCACCTGGGGGGCAGCCAGGCCAGTGAACACGCCACAGCCAGGGGCTGGCCCAGGACACTGCCTGGCTGGAGGTCAGCACGGACACTTGGCCATGGGGGTGCAGGTCGGGGGCACTGCAGTTGGAGTCTGGGTCCATGGGGAGGGGGAGAGGCCGCCACCCTGGGGGCGGGTGGGGGGATGGGAAAGCCGTGGAAGGGAGCCCAGAGCCAGCGCCGTAGGGCCTGCCCTGGCCTTGGAGCAGCCGGAGGGCACCAAGGCCTCCTCTGAGCTTCGTTGTTGCGAGCACTGTGGGCGGGAAGACGGAGGCACTACTGGTCGACCACGCGTTCCAACCCTCCCCCGGCGGGCGTGGTGCCGCCGCCGGGGTCCAGCTCCGGCGGGCAGAGCTGCGGGCCCGAGCGAGGGGGCCCCACCTTTGGCCAGGGGCTCCACGGTGATGATCTCGCTGCTGTTGCCCCTCCCGGCCGAGGTGACGGCCACCACCCAGACGCTGTACTGCCGGTTGCGGCTCAGGTTGGGGATTCTGTAGGAGAATGAGTCGGGGGAGGCTTCAAACTCGCTGATCACCTGTGAGGGAGACACAAACGCGCCCAGGGTCAGGCCCAGGCCTCGTGTCGCCCCAGGGGAGGGGAGGTTGCTCCACTGCAGCTGTCAGGGACCCCTGATGCAGAGCTGAAGCCCCTCTCTCCTCAGGTCTCCCTTGCCACGGGCCTCCTCTCCAGAGAAACGGGGCTGTCCGCACCGGGCGCCTCTGCAGGCCAGCCAGACTAACCGCCCGCCTCCAAGCACCAGGAACCGGCACAAGGCAGCAATAGGCTGGCTCAAAGACACTGCCACACTGCCACGCTGCCACGTTGCCACACTACCACACTACCATGCTGCCACACTGCCATGCTGCCACACTGCCACACTACCACACTACCATGCTGCCATACTGCCATGCTGCCACACTACCACACTGCCACACTACCACACTACCATGCTGCCACATTGCCACACTGCCATGCTGCCACACTGCCACACTACCACACTACCACGCTGCCATACTGCCATGCTGCCACACTACCACACTGCCACACTACCACACTACCATGCTGCCAAATTGCCACACTGCCATACTACCACACTACCATGCTGCCATGCTATCACACTGCCACACTGTCAACTGTCACACTGTCATGCTGCCATACTGCCACATCGCCACACTACAATTATGCCAGCCTTCCACACTACCATGCTGCCACGCTGCCACGCTGCCACACTACCATACTACTATGCTGCCATGCCTCCATGATGCCACACTGCCATGCTGCCTCACTACCATGTTGCCACACTATCATGTGCCATGCTGCCACTGTCAGCTGCCACACTGCCACGCTGCCATTATGCCACCCTGCCACACTCCCATGCTGCCACACTGCCATGCTGCCACACTGCCATGCTGCCATGTTGACATGATGCCATGCTGCCATGCTGCCACACTGCCACATTACTATGCTGACACACTACCACACTACCACACTGCCACACTGTCAGCTGCCACACTACCACGCTGCCACACTGTCAGGTGCCACACTACCACGCTGCCACACTGTCAGCTGCCACACTACCACACTGCCTCACTGTCAGCTGCCACACTACCACACTGCCACACTGTCAGCTGCCACACTACCACGCTGCCACACTGCCACGCTGCCACGCTGCCACGCTGCCACACTGCCACGCTGCCACACTGTCAGCTGCCACACTACCACACTGCCACGCTGCCACACTGTCAGCTGCCACACTACCACACTGCCATTCTGCCACACTGCCAGCTGGCTCAGAAAGGAGGAGCTGGGCAGCGGGGCCAGGGAGTCCTGACCCACGAGTGCAGGGCCTGTATGTTTCTGAGTGTCCAGGCCATGGTCCAGGGAGAAAAGCCCAGAACGTGGTCCCAGGAGGGAGAGGCAGTACAGTCGTGGAAGGTGAGCACGAGGCAGAGAACCTGGGAGTGGAGGCCAGAGCAGGCAGCGAGGAGACGGTGTGAGGCCAGGGAAGGGCTCCTGAAAGGCTCAGAGCCACTGGTACCAGCCCCCTGAGGACCCTCAAGGGCCACAGACACAGAGAAGAATCGTTTTACTGAGGATTGGGAATAATCAGCCCGAGAGCACGCTCTGCTTAGCATGCTGAAAGGCAAGATTCACAAAGATCAGACTGTTGGGCTGTGACCGCATCCTGGAACAGGTGACAACCTGGATACTTGAGAGGAAGGCAAATACCCACCATCCGGCAGGAACTTCCGGACTTACACCGGGGCGGGAGCTAGCACTGAGGTTCAGGAGCTGGCCTTGCCCGTGGCTGAGCCAGGCTAGACCCCCGGCACCACACAGCACCCTGATCACTACTGGGTGTGGCTTGGAGACCCTTGGGCACTGCTTAGGGTGGGCCAGGTGGTCCCTGGTACTGCATCCTTGAGCTCGAGAATTCCTCTGGCCCGCCTGGCCGAGGATCGCTGGGAAGACCCCCAGCACCCCCGAGTCTGGCTTGCAAGAATCCCTCTGGCCAAGGACGTTTTATAGATCTGAACAACCCAAATTTCCACCAAGTGGTGAGTGAATAAGGGAGACACACCGAATATCTACAACACACCAGCAGAAGGAGAAATACATTGCTCGAATGCACTTCATTGGGTCGGGTTTGAAAACATATTAAGAGGAAGAAGCTCATCACAGAAGTCCAGATATTTTTTGTTCCATTAGTATCAAATTTCCAGAACAGGCAACTTCCTATGGCCAGAAAGTAGAATGGTAATTTCTGGGGGTCGGGGAGGGGGGTTAGGAAGCACTTTTGTTAGGTAGGGAGTTGCTTTGCGGACAGCAAACTCTTCTGAAATTGGAGGCTGCATCTAAATGTAGCAATTCACTAAAAATCTTAGTAATACTAAGCACTTAATAGTACGTGTCAGAAACACGAACTGTATGGTTTGTAGATTGTTTCTAAAAACTGACTGTCATAAAAAAAAGTCCAGAAATGCAGAGAAGTTGAAACATGAGAATCATAAAGAAAATCTGATTTAGGCAAGACAAATGGACCCATTACAGACAGATATCAGATTTAGCAGACACAGCTATCGAGACCACATTAGGATTGATCGTAAATGCAGAGATTAAAGCATCCAAGCCGACACCTGGAGGCGGCGACAAGACCCAACCAGACTGGAAACGAAGCCATAAGTGTGAGGGGACAAGACACCGTGCCAGGTAAATAGCATGTCAGACATGCAGAGGAAATGGTCAGTGAACTTGAGGAGAGAGAGGGGGAGAGGGAGAGAGGGGGGGGGAAAGAGGGAGAGGGGGAGAGAGAGAGGGAGGGGGAGAGAGAGAGAGGAGGGGGAGAGAGAGAGAGAGGAGAGGGAGAGAGAGGGAGAGAGGGAGAAGAAGAGAGAGAGAAAGGGAGAGAGAGAAAGAAGAGGAGGAAGAGAAAGAGGAGGAGGCAGAGGAGAATGGGAAAATGAAGAAATAGGGGCTGAAATTTATAGGTTTGATGAGAACCATGCATTGTAGCACTGTAGCACTGTTTTCCCATTGCTCATCGATATGCTCGAGTGGGCACCACTAACGTCTCCATCGTGAGACTTGTTGTTACTGTTTTTGGCATATCGAATGCACCACGGGTAGCTTGCCAGGCTCTGCCGTGCGGGCGGGATACTCTCGGTAGCTTGCCGGACTCTCTGAGATGGGCGGAGGAATCGAACCCAGGTCGGCCACATGCAAGGCAAATGCCCTACCCGCTGTGCTATTGCTCCAGTCTGATGAGAACCATACAGCCATAGACCCATAAACTTAAGCCTCTTTGAAGTCCAAGCACACAGGGAGAAAGACACCCGGATACACACTCATACTGTTCAAAGTCACCCAGTGACCACCTCCACAGCAGCCAGGGCACTCCTGCTAGATAAGGAAGGACAGACAAGGAGGCCCACAGAGCCTGCGAGACAACGTCCCCCCACCCTCACCCCCTATGCTCCACCCCAGGCCCCGGGAAATGTAAGAGGCGGGTGTTGGGGAGGTGGCCAGGTCACAGGGTCGGCGTGAGGGCCCTTGTTCCTGGAAGATGACTTCCACCTCAAGCCACCACTGTGGCAGCAGACCCCAAGCTTCCAGCCTCTAGGACTCTGGGAGACTAAGCCACCTAAGGGATGGGCTGTCGAAGCCTGAGCTAAGACCCCAAGTGTGGAGACAAAGGAGGACATTTTAATTATTCATTTATTTATATGGGGGGGTGGGGCTATACCCCATGGTGCTCAGGGTTTTTTCCTGGCTCTGCAATAAGGGGTCACTTCTGGTGGACCGGGGCCCGACCTGGGTCCATCACCTGCAATGCATGCATTTTTTAGACTAATATTTAATTAAATATTAGTTTTATTTTTATTTTAAAATAAATATATTTTAAAATAAACATATTTTATATTAATTTTATTTATTTTATTTATTTAATTAAATAATTTTAAAATGTTTAATTAAAAATAAAATATTTAATTTTTTAGACTCTGGTCTAGTGAGGCGCTGTGAAAGAACTGAAAGAAGATTACTACTACTAGAATTGCAAACCTCACAAATATATTTCAAGATGAAAGAGAAATAGTTTTTCAAACACAAAACAAACTGAAGGAATTAATCATGCACGGAACCACAATTAAATCTGGAAGCAAGTGCCTGCAGATGCATGAATGAAAGGGAAATGACATTCTGAAAGAAGAATACTACCAAATTATAATAATTAAAACACAAAAGTACAATGGCAATACAAGGTGCAGGCGGCCAGGGCTGACCCCTTTGCATTGCCAGGAGCGAGCCCCAAGCACCAACGCGGGTCTCATCCCTGAGTACTGCTAGACATTTAAAATATTTAATTTTTTTTTTAAGAGTAAACTCCGCACTTTGCTCCAGCGTGATGGAACCGGAGAGGCTCATGCTGAGGGAAGTAAGTCGTCAGGTGAAAGGCAAACACTGGCTAATCTCACTCATGTGGGAAAGAAGGAAAGGAGTGAGGAGACAGCGTGGGCAAACAGCCTTGGACTCAGGGCAAACAGAGCTTCGGGGATGAGAGGGAGAGCGGGAGGGGGGGATGGAGGCAGGGGCTTCGACAGCAGTGGAAGAGGATGTTGGGGGTGGTAACTCAGTCTTCGTGGTGAATAACTCCCTTTTGGGAGAAGGTGTCAAACTGTATCCCCAGACATACCCATTCATCTAAACCAACGTTACCTTAATCTGTCTGTCATCCCGTTGCTCATCGATTTGTTCGAGCAGGCACCAGTAACGTCTCTCATTGAGACTTACTGTTACTGTTGTTGGCATATCCAATACGCACGGGGAGCTTGCCAGGCTCTGCCGTGGGGCTCCATACTCTCGGTAGCTTGCCGGGCTCTCCGAGAGGGACGGAGGAATCGAACTCGGGTCGGCCGCGTGAAAGGCGAAAGCCCAACCACTGTGCTATCGCTCCAGCAAGAAATGTTAAACACGAACGCCTTCTCCAGCGGAAGGGAAATGGCATCAGCTAGAAATAGGGGTGATGTAACAGAATAGACGTGGAAATGGGGAATATGTGTGGCAGTGCTGGAAGGTCTATTCCCGTGAAACAGGGCAAGAAATCTGGCCAAACCGGGTCCACGTGTGGAGTGTTGTGGACGGTGACGGCAACAGCGCTGTGCGTTTTGCTGAGGACAGTTGTGGGGGAACGGTGGAGGCAAACGGCTCAGGTGCTCCCGCCAGCTTAGAGTAAAGCTCGGGGAGAGAGAAGTGAGGAAGACGAAGAGCGTCCGGCCGGGGTGTAAGTGTGGAGGCGCCACGCCCCTCCCTCGTGCGGGTGAGAGGGCGTGGGGGGTGGGACCCCCTGAGTGTGGCCTGGCCCCGGTGAGGAGGAGGTGGGTGTGGGTGTGCAGGGGGCTTTCCCGGCCTCCCCAGGGGGAAGGCACCCACCTGCCTGTAGGACTCGGGTGAGAGAAGGACACTGGGCTTGGAGTCTACAGGGAGGGGCCGTGGGGCAATTCGCCTCCATACGGTGTTTCTCCAGGGGACAAAACTGGGTCCAGGGGCTGTTCGGCAGGACCCGTGACCGGACTCACAGCCCAGCAATCCCGAACCGCAGCCTTGGGGCAGGGTGGCCTGGAGACATCACGGTGGGGCCTGGGGGCTCTTTCCCGGCCCCAGAACCACAATAGGGCGAGCTGCAGGTGGACAGTGCTCTGGGGAGCAGAGAGAGGGTCCGGGCTCCCTCAGGGGCCTCCGGGGCACAGCCTCGCACGAAAGGGAGTTTGCCTTGCACGCGGCCTACCCGGGTTCAATTCTCAGCATCCCATAGGGTCCCTTGAGCACCGCCAAGAGTAATTCCTGAGTGCAGAGCCAGGAGTAACCCCTGTGCATTGCCGGGTGTGACCCAAAAGCCAAAAACAACAACAACAAAAACAAAAACCCATCTTATTTAACTCCTGCCTGCAACCAGCATCAGGGATATTTTAAAAAAAAAAATCCATAATAAAAATCTGCTTTCTTGTGCAGGGGCATACTTGTTCCGCTCCCTGAGGAGATCAAGCAGAGGCCAGAGGAAACAGGTTTGTGCCCCCTCAGCTTGTGGACAGTCTCCAGGGAGGAAGGGCGAAACGGACGCCATGACAGGCTGCAGAAGTGAGAAACGTCAGGTAGGCCGCGGGTTCAGTTTCTGTACCGGAAACGGATTCAGTTTCCCAGCAGTGAAACGAGGCGTAACAGCCAACATGAGCCCCCCTGGGAAGATCCTGGGCCCAATAATGCTCACTCACTCACTGTGCCACACTTACAATGCCCCCAAATGATCTTTTGCTAACCCCAAGGAAGCTTGGGAACCATGAACTGTTATTGGCAATGATTGTTTGACTACTGCCTGACCACTGTTACTCGAGACACTTGCCAAGACACCTTTGTTTGGTAACTAAGTTGATTTTTTCCTGAAACAATGAGGCATGCACTGCTTATGTAATCCAACCCTATATAAACTGCCTGCACTTGAAGGTCAGGGTCACTATCAAGAGACCACTATCTCTGGGCGAGAGAGCGGACCCCAG